>NW_006408871.1:2500902-2503175 GCF_000296735.1 Chrysochloris asiatica | reverse complement strand
GCTCAGAGGGTTTGGTTGTGGCTGGGCTTTATGGGCATGGTTGTTGTCTCCCATTGGGTGTAAAAGAGGAGAAAACCCACCACTGACAACACATACTGGAGTCCCGTTGTAGCATTGTGGGTTCATGCACTGGACTGCAAGGTCAGTTTGAACTGCAAGGTCAGTGGTTCAAACTCACTATCTGTTCCTCAAAAACGCTACACAGGGTCACTATGAGTAGGAACTGACAGGGTGGCATTTAACAACAACAGCACATGCACAAGAAAACAAAACAGAATAAACAAGCAAGCAATAATGAAACAAGAAAATAATAAAGGAGAAAAAATAAATAAAAGCAGGTTGAATAGGATAACCAAAAAGAGAAATGAAGCTATAGAAGCAAAAAGGAAGAGAGAAATTTAAAGGAAGAAACTTGAAAACACATAGAAAAAACAGGGAAAGAGAAGATGAAAATTGAGAGTAGAGAGTAGTAAAGGAAGAAGAAACAGGGAAATCAGAAACAGGAGAAAAGAGGGAAAACAAAAGTGGACATAGAAAGGATAAATTTCATTTGAATGGAAAAAGAAGAATAAAACAAAATCAAGACTGTAAAAGGAATAAACGAAAAACAGTACAGCTGTTGGACCAAAATGAGAAAATTCAGGGGGGCTTCTGCCAGCCAAAGCTGGGTGAAGGAAGGAGTTCCTGGCCCTAGATGGAGAATATTGTCTAAGAGTTGTTGGGAAGAAATTTCCCTAACATCATGAATGAAGAGAAACTAGCCATTTAAGAAGTTGAGCAAACTTCAAACAGAGCAGATAGTCTCCAAAAGAAAATTACCAAGACATATTATAATCAAACTTTTCAAAACCAAATACAAGGAAAAAATCCTGAAAGCAACCCAGGAAAAACTAAGTTAACTACAAAAGAGAACTAATAAGGCTAAGCTCTGATTTCTCAGACGAAACTATGCAGGCAAGAAGACAATTGAATGACATATATAAAACCCTGAAAGAAATAAATTGCCAACCAAGAATAACATATCCAGTCAAACTGTCCATCAGATATATTGGTGAAATTAGGTCATTTTCAGACAAACCAAAATTAAAAGAATTTTTAAAAACCAAAACAACCTTACAAAAAATACTAAAGGGAGTGGTTTGGATAGAGCACCAACAACAGCAGACGACAACCTGAGACTAACATACATGAGAATATCACCTAGCCTCAACCCAGATATAGAAATGTGCAAAGTAAAACAGACCTATAAGACAGAAAAAAGAGAACCAGATATACAGTTGCAACAATAATAACAACAAAACATAAAAGTAAAAACAGAAAATAATCCAGTTACAAAATGAAGAGGAAATCAAATAGATTTCAAGATAAAAATAAAATACAAACCTAACTAGCCCTAGGAACTAGAACAAGGCTTACTCCTAGTTCTAGTCCAATCCTCACCCTCAACATTAATCCTAGTCCTAACCATAACCCTAACAAAAAAATGACACCTTAGGCCTACCCAAGACCTAGTCATAGTCTCATTCCTTACTCCTACTCACCACTCCCCAACAAAAGAGTTAACGTCTACTGAGTGTTTTCTGTACTCCAGGCACAGTGCTATATGCTTTATATTTAATCCTTACAATACAATAAGCACAAATGTAACTCTGTGAGGGAAACCAGGATTCAATTTATTTGATTACAGAGTCCATGTTTCTAACAAATAAGTTAAGTTGTGTTTCTAGAAAAGTGGGTATTAAAATTATTTGGGATCATAAATCCTGTGGAGAATCTGATAAAAGTTATGGACCCTCCCTTCAAAAGCACCCACAGTATATAAAATTCTACATACCAAATTTTAGGGTTTCACACACTATCACCCTGAAAATCCATCCACTGACTCATCAAATGATTCAGATTATACTCGAGGGAATAACTGGAAACCAGAAAATCTTAACATTAGATATTACAGTACTGACATTGTGTTAATGTTGTAGTGCAGGTCTAATGGATCCTAAAATTCCCTGAAAAGGGCACTTTTGTAGATTTGGAACACCATGGGAAAAACAACAACAACAAACAGCACATTTTGGGGTTTTAGAATGTACTGAAGCTGTGGTACAGTATATTGGTAGAAACCACTCTATTAACCAGTTGGTCAAGGGATAACGGAGCCCTGGTGTGGTGCTGAGGGTTAATGTGCTTGACTGCAAAGTCAGTTTGACCTGCAAGGTCAGCTGTTCAAGCTCACCACTCGCTCCTCGGAAACCCTATACAGGGTGGCTATGAGT
>NW_006408871.1:2498547-2499747 GCF_000296735.1 Chrysochloris asiatica | reverse complement strand
CCCGATTCGTAACCACTACGCTACCAGAGCTCCTTACAATCCTATATAGGGTTTCCAAGGAGGATCTGGTGAGCTAGAACCGCTGACCTTGCAGTTCAAACCAACTTTGCACATTAGCCCACAGTACTACACCAGGACCCCAGAACGTATTCACTAACTTGCGGTGTGATTTAAATGCTGTTGTTTAGTGCCCTTGAGTAGGTCCCGACCCATAGCTACCCTGTATAGGGTTTCTGAGGAACAGCTGGTGAGCTTGAACCACTATCCTTGCCGTTCAAACTGACTTTGCAGCCCAGTGCATTAACCCACAGCACCACACCAGGACTCCACATCTTATATTAGAAACACATTTAAATATATATATCTTGCAATTTGCTTGCCTTCTTTATATGTCAGGAGTTAATCACAAATAATTCTAATGAAGTGTTTTAAACTTCTAAGTAAAAGTACAAAGAACCGAGGTAATGGTATTTTCAACTTTCACATCAAACTATGTTGGCTAAAAGAAGCCATAGTGGCAATGTAGGGTAAAAACTAGATTGTGTAACACAAGGTTGGTAGTTCAAATCCACCAGCCACTCCTTGGGAGAACAATGAGGCTTTCTGCACCTGTAAGGATTTACAGGTTTGGAGATCCAATACAGGGTTGCTACGAATTGGAATCAACTTGATGGGAGTGGGTTTTTTGCAAGGTCAGCAGTTCAAGCTCACCAGTTGCTCTTTGGAAACCCTATGCAGGATCACTATGAGTACGAACCAACTTGATGGCAATTAGCAACAACAACAAACGATCCTTGCTGATAGTGGTTAATGTGCTCACCTGCAGATCTAAAGGCCCCAGGTTCAAGCTCCCAGGAAGAAAGATGTTGCCATCAGCTTCCACGAAGATTACAGCCTCGGAAACCCTATGGAGCAGTTCTACTCTACCCTGCAGGGTTGCTCCAAATCAGATCTAAGCCAAAAGCAGTGGGTTTAGGAGGCTCAGATAAAAAGAGAAAATAGCAAATATTTACAGATGTGACGTGTGGCATTGTAGGATAAGCATCGACTTATCAAATCCATCAGCCACTCCTCAGAAACCTCATAAAGGGTCTCTACGAATCAGAACCAACTCACAACACTAATCAATAACACCTATTGCTGGGGGAGATGCAAAATGTTACAGATGGGGGGAACAAACAAGATGGCAGATCGGGTGGA
>NW_006408871.1:2493535-2495371 GCF_000296735.1 Chrysochloris asiatica | reverse complement strand
CCTGAGTGGGATTTTTTGTTTGTTTTTTAAAAAGCTAAAGTGGATAGGGAGAAATACTGTTAACTGATGGTATGTGGAGGGGATTATAATCATTGTAGTGAAACGAGGTGTATGGTTTGTTGAATGTAAAACTGATGATATGCCCTGTAAACTTTTACTCAATCCACAATAAAAAACCTTAAATAATAATAATAAAAAAAAAGTTACAGATGTGGGAAACAGGATGGAGGTACCTCAAAAGACTGAAAATAGAACTACCATCTGACCTCTGGTAGTTTAGTGGTTGCAAGTCATGCACCCTCAAAGGTCAGCAGTTCGAAACTACCAGCCATTCTGCGGGAGGAAGACGAGGCTTTCTGCTCCCATAAAGATTTACAGCTTCAGAAACCCTATGTGGCACCAATTCCACGACATTATAACCACCATATGACCCAGTAGGAGTGCTGGTATGGTTATGTGGGCTAAAGCACTGGACTGCAAGGTCTGTTTGAACCACAAGGTCAGTGGTTCAAGTTTACCAGCCATTCCTTAGAAACCCTAAACAGGGTTGCTATGAGTCAGAACCAACTCAGAGGCACTTAACAACAACAATATATTACCCAGCAAGTCCATTCCTAGGTATATGCCCAAAAGATGTGAAATCAGAAACTCAGAGACTTATAGACCATTGTTTATAGCAGCCCTACTCACAATAACTGACAGATGAAAACAACCTAAGTGTCTATCAACAGATAAATGTATAAACAAAATTTGGAACAATGGGAAACAACTCAGCCAGCAGGAGAAATGAAATCTTTAATCAGTTCCTATTGAAGTCTTCATACAATATTGATAGTGCTTGAAGACATTATGCTGAATGCAATAAGATAATCACAAAAGGATAAATATTGTATGCACTTATATAAAACTCCTCTGTTTGTCTATCATACTGTGGTGGCTTGTTGTTGCTGTGATGTTGTAGGTCATGCCACTGGTATTGTTGATAACAGCAGGGTCATCCATGGTGGATGGGTATTAGCAGACCTTCCAAACTTAGGCAGACTAGGAAGGAGAGGCAGACCACTTCTGACAGGTTGTTGTTAGGTGCTGACAAGTCGTTTCTGACATATCATGACTCTGTAAAGGGTTTCCCAGCAGTGGCTGGTGGATTTCAATCACCAACTTTGAGATTAAGTCCAGTGCTTATTCTACAGTACCTCACCAGGAATCCTACACATTAGTGAGCTAAAATGGGCTGGTATTGGCCATTTTGAATTGCACAGTAATATTGTTTACTATGCCAGAAATGACAAACTGAAGAGGAATGACATCACATTTACTGTCAAAAAGAGCATTTCAAGATCTATCTGGAAATAGAATGCTGTCTGTGGTAGAATAATATCCATACGGCTACAAGCTAGGAGCCAACTACTGAACAATCAGTTGCTCATATGCAAATTCAGGCTGAAGCTGAAGAAAATTAAAGCAAGTTCACGCGGGCCAAAATGTAACCTTTAGTATATCCTAACTGAATTAAGAGAACATCTCAAGAACAGATATAATCCATTAGACATTAACTGAAGACCAGAGTTCTAGGATGACATCAAGAATATCACTCACGAAGAAGTAAGCAAAATGTCATTAAAAAGACAGAAAAGAAAGAAGACCACAAATGGATGTCAGAAGAGACTCTGAAATTTGCTCTTAAGCGTAGAGAAATTAAACAACTGGAAGAGCTATTAAGAGCTTGTGATAGTAAAGCTTTGGTATCAACTTGACTGGGCCAGAATTCTTAGTGGCTAGGCAGTTAGTGGTTACGAATTGGGTTGTGAACCTTAAGGTCAGCAGTTCGAAACT
>NW_006408871.1:2492303-2492805 GCF_000296735.1 Chrysochloris asiatica | reverse complement strand
TAACAATAGAAGCTTCACTGTTTTTGCTTCTCCAGAGAACCCAGCCTAAGATAGAGCTGAACAGAAAATTTCAAAGGTCAGCTCAAGAAAACAAAGTATTATAATGAAATGTGCAAAGACCTAGAGTTAGAAAACCAAAAGGGATGAATACGCTTAGCAATTCTCCAGCTGGATGAAAAAAATTCAAGTCTCGACTTATAACCATGGAGCCTACAGGCAGAATATTGAATGAGGCAGGAAGCATCAAAAGATGTCTGTACTAAAAAGAATTGGTCAATGTTCAACCATTTCAAGAAGCAACATATGATCAAGAACCCATGGTACTTAAGAAATCCAAGACTTCAGTGTCTGTGCTGAAGACACTGGTGAAAAACAAGGCTTCAGTAATTGGAATAACAATTGAAATTTTCAACATACAGCACTGGAAGCAATCATTTTTGACTATGTCAAGAAATTTGGAAGACAGTTTCCTGGTCAATCAATTGGAAGAGATCCATATTTG
>NW_006408871.1:2489838-2491048 GCF_000296735.1 Chrysochloris asiatica | reverse complement strand
ATACTGAAAGTCCCATGGACTGCCAGAATAACGAACAAGTCTGTGTTGGAAGTAGTCAGAATGCTCCTTGGGAGCAATAATGGACGAGACTTAGTCTCACACACTTTGTACATATTATGAGGAGGGACTAGTCCTTAGCAAGAACATCATCAGTGAAAAAGAGAAAGTCCACCAAAGAGATAGATTGATGGCGGGCTACCGCAATGGACTCAGTCATAACATTTGTTGAGAATGGTGCAGGACTGGGCAGTTTCATTCACTAGGAGTCAAATCCAACTTGACAGCACCTAACAACAATAAAACAACCTTTCCCCAAATAATTCTCAGCTCTTTGATTTACACCATAGCAAAATGGCAGTTATAGCCTCCTAAAATAGTATTCCTTTTAAATGTTCAGTTTGGGAAACAAAAAGAAGTCTGAAGGAGCAAAGATCAGAGTTATAGCATGGATGGGGTAACATTTCCCAAGAACAGTCTTATAGGACAGCACTTATTAATTTCAAATGAGTAGATGCATTGTCGTGATGGAGAAAAATGCTTTGGTCCAATTTTCCTGGTCTTTCTTCTCAAAATGTAGTTTTTCCATTTTCTTAAAACTCCTTCATAAGCCCCCATGATCTTCCTGTGTCCTTCAAGAAAAATCCATCAAGATTATCCCTTTCCTTCTGAGTTGATCTGTCTTGAATTTAACGGATATCCCTTTGGAAGCCACTATTTTGGTTGGACCTTGTTTTTGACGTATATTTCAAAAGTATGAGACTAAGACAGGTGTATTTCTGAGAAAATGTCTGCAGTCTTCCACTGATCAGAGACTGCCTAAATACATTTTGTTTGGAATACACCTGTGCATGTATGAACTGGAACCCTAGTAGCAATAATTTTTGCCTTTGAACACGTTATCAGGAGAGAATAGTCCTTAAGAAGGATATCATGCTTGGTACTCAATGAAAAAGAGGAAGATCCTTCAAGAAGATGGATAGACCAAGTGGCTACAGCAATAACTCAAACATAGAAACCATTCCGAGGATGGCGCAAGACCAGGCAATGTTTCATTCTGTCGTATAGAGAGTTGCTATGAGTTGGAATTGACTAGACAGCACCTAACGATAAACATACCATAGGTTGGCACTGCCACAACATGGTAATTATGATTTAATAGGAGTTCTGGTGTGGCATTGTAGGATTATCTGAAGGTCGGTAGTTCAAAACC
>NW_006408871.1:2470431-2488478 GCF_000296735.1 Chrysochloris asiatica | reverse complement strand
TCCAGTTGACTGAAAATTGAGACATGGGCTGAGTTCATTTCCAGATCTGAAGGGCGTTAAGGGTCGTAGTATCAGGGGTTGTACCAGTCAGATTCAAACATTTTTAAAGATGACTTTTTTATTTCATAAAATTGAAAACTGCAAAATCAAATGAAGTGTGATTTCCTTCTAGAAACAATTTAATGTCTTTAGAGACATACAAATTATGAATTGGGCCAGTTCAATTTATAGTGATTGTTTTATTTTTTTTCCACTGAAAAACAGTACTTTAGTACGTTTGAGTTTTACACTTTATGATGCATATAAAATGTGCCCCCAAATGTACACACAATGTCAAACATACATAAAGAAATTAGAAAGCAAAGGGTTATTAGTAAAAAAGCTTCATATCAATCAGAAAATGGGGGGGGGGGTCACTCCAAAAGGAAAACATATAAGATACGATAAGCAATCTATAAATATATAAGTACAATGCAATTAATTACTTTTTATGGCTCTTCTTCCCATAGTCTTTGTAACTACTACCAAACAATTCTTTTTTTGATGGTGAGAAGGTGAGAGAAGATGCTGATTATATGATTCCATTGTGAGTGGTCATTAACAGGGTTTATTCTTATCAACAGAGAAAAGATTGAAGTTGTCAAGGACTTCATTCTTTTTGGATCAACTATCAACACGCATGGAAGCAGCAGTCAAGAAATCAAACGAAATATTGCATTAGGAAAATCTGCTGCACAAGACCTTTTTAAAGTGTTGAAGAGCAAAGATGTCAGCTTGAGGATTAAGGTGCGCCTGACCCAAGCCATGGTATTTTCAATAACCTCATATGCATGCGAAAGCTGGACAGTGAATAAGGAAGACCGTAGAAGAATTGATGTTTTTGAGTTATGGTGTTGAAGGAGAATATTGAAAGTGCCATGGGCTGCCCATAGAACCAACAGATCTGTGTTGGAAGAAGTGCAGCCAGAGTACACCTTGGAGGTCAAGTTGGCCAAACTTTGTCTCTCATACTTTGGACATATTGTCAGGAGGGACCAGTTGCTGGAGAAGGATATTATGTTTGGTAAGGTGGAGGGCCAGAGAAAAAGAGGAAGACCCCTAACAAGATGGATTGGCCAAGTGGCAGTATCAATGGGCTGAAATGTGGCAACAATAATGAGGTTGGCCCAGGATCGGGCAGTGTTTCGTTCTGCTGTGCATAAGGTTGCTATGAGTCGACACCAACTCGATGGCACCTAACAACATTTGTGATTACAAAAACTTAGAACTCTTAACAAGTATAAAATGAGCCATTTCAGAAGCAGGAGAGGAGAATCTCGCTATCATCAATGAAAAAGAGCCAGGAGTAGAATGTATCCTTTGGACTTGCGGTCCCTGTGTATTGAATCTCCTTGACCCAGGGCCATAGAGGAGCTCCAGCAGCAGAACCAAGAGCCAGAGCATGACACAGAGCAGTGGACTACTTGGTACATGGAGTAAAAAAAGCTGAGTGTCTTTGGACAGGAGGCTTGTTGCAGAGGGATGCCTCCAAGTACTTAACTGGGAAGCTAGAGTTGAGTGCCTTCAAGTTGAGGCTTATAGCAGAGTGCAGTGTCTTTTAGGTGCTTATCAGCAGAGGTCAAGGCAAGGGGCTGGCTGCAAGAAAGTCCTGTCTGTGGGCATGGCTGAGGAGAGGCTGTCCTGACTAGTAGAACTGCGCCCTGAGCATTTCTGATTCTGAATTGTAACCTGTTAAATTCCCAAGTAAACCCCGTAATTGTTGAGTATTGTTTCTGAGTTCTGTGTGGTCACTGCTGTGAAGTAGAGAATGCTGTGAAGTAGAGAATGAGAATTGTGTCCGAATTGGTAAAGATGGCAGAAGGCTGGCAGCATATCTGACCTCAGCCTCACAGGAATTAGCCAAGGGTTGATGACAATGGTGATTCTTCTCCTCCCCTCTGGTGAAGCCAGAGGAGGCCAGATGCCACCACAATGTACTATCTACAAATAATATAGTTAACAAACATTAAAAATGACTACTTATTAGTAACCTGATTATAATACTGGCATTAATAGTGAGATTAATATATATTTTGCTTCTGAATCTTACAGAGAAATATCTGCAATAACTGATACAGGAGAAGAGGTAGTGAAGTAGATGCCGCTGGTTGAAAGTATCAAGTGTGCAACCTGTCTAGAAGGTGTTAAATGGTGTACACTTATTTAGAATTTCAACTAAGATATAATCCCAAACTTAAATACAAAAACTAACCTATGCGGATACTAGAAATCAAATTATTGTTTATAAGCTAAACAACAGGGGACTAAACAAACTACAGTGCATCCATATGGTGAACACTTAGACAGTTATTCAAAGTTACAGTGTAGGTCGCCATGAGTTAGAATCTACTTAACAACTTAACAGCAACTAACAACAACAGAAATATTAATGACATCAGAAAATGTTCACCTCTGTTTTGGGAGGGGGGGGAAGTAGGTTGCAACACTATATGCATAGCAGAATACCAATTTTGTTTTGCTTTGTTTTTCTTTTTTAAAATGTACTTTATTTCATGCTTTTCTGAATTTCCCAAGGTACATGTATTACTTTTATAAATCAAAATATAAAATTAATTTAATACATATCACAAAACTTAATCCATTATAAAACACACAATATTCCAATTAAATTTACACTTGCATATTTATGAGTAAAAATAATCTTGAGTTAAAGATGGGTTTCAGATGTATCTGCTTGACACAAAAAAAGTATTGAGAAAATTTTTTTTAGATCATTTCAAGAGACCACTTAAAGTTAATAGTGCACAGAATACAAATGACATGGTTTAGAAAAGCCAGCACAACATAGCTACTTAAACTCCTGGTGTGGCACTGTAGAATGAGCACTGGACTGCGAACCACAGGTTAGCAGTTCAATCCCACCAGCTGCTCCTGGAAAACACTAGGCAGGGTAGCTATGAGTCTGAACCGACTTGACAGCACTTAACAATGACAACAATATAGCTACTTAAGAAAACATATAAAAAATTATTCTAATCCATTAGTAGTTTTGTATCCCCTTTGCACCACCTCTAAGTAAAATTTATTTTCGATATTCAAAATTTATGATTTCCTAGAATTAAAGCATCAAAATGAACACCAAATAGTAAAAATTATAAAACTGCATATTATCATTTGTGCATGGGAAATAACCAAATGACAATCTTCTATTTACTAATGAGTAGCCCATTTATCCAAAGAAGATTGTATGCATTTGAATGCTATTTTTCAGAACATGGCATCCATTCACAGCACTCAAAACGAAAAGAAAGTTGGTATATTAAAGCTAGCTTCTCTGTCAATACAAGAAAACAGGTGAATCCATGTGTGCTAAATAAAAATACATGTAGGTTTGTAACTGAAACTTTGTTCACAAAATACGTGGTCTTCTACATTCTAAACCAAAAAAAATTAAAAATCAATTCAAATAATTCAGAATAAGTGCTTTATTGTTTTTTTCAATTCCCACAAAATGGAAACTTATCATTTACATTAGAAATAAACTTGCTATAACTCTTAAAAACACTTTATGAGCATAAAATAAATTTCAATGAAATAAAAAGGCAAAACTACTCTTTTTAAATGGAAGATAATCTGACTGTTTGTGACACACCCACTTGTAGAAGTACAAACAGCAGATGCATTCCACACAGCGCAAGAGTTCATTAATTTAGGACAACATTCTAACCAACCACAATCCAGTTTTCAATTACTTGTGCACATTTCTATCGAATCACAAAAGTAAACTTCTCCTGTGCAGAAAACTTCACTCCAACACAGTAACTACATAAATCATGAGGGCAGGGCAAAAAAAAATCAAAACCCAGCATTTAGAATGCAAATACTTCAAGGTAACTGCAATATTACTATATATTTTTACTTTTGTGAAAGAAGAAAAAAAACTTCCTTTAGACTATATGCTTAAAAGAAAAGTAAACTTATTTCATATTCTTTTTCTGAATTTAAAAATATATATACACGTCATCTTCCTTTACATATGATAAGTTCAAATATGAGTTGATAGTGGGTGATTTGGATTCTTCTAAGAAAGCTCTATAGAAGAGATAATGCAACGTACTAGATCTTCTTTAAGAAGGATGAGCTGAAATGTCAGACATTCCTTGGGCTGTTTTTTTGATATACTCAAGGAACACTGTTCTTATAAACAAGTTTTGAAAAAGAAATACTGAGATCAAAATACATTACTGGAGGATTTCTATAAAGGACCCCCCAAAACTATCCTTGTTTGCAAAAATCAGGGAAAACGTTTTTAGAATTTATATTGCTAGAAAAAAGGCTACCACTTATCTTCCTTTTTCTTTTTTCTGATTCTCACAATTAAGCATCAAATGATTTTCCCAAATAAATACTGATGTAAATGTTGATTTCAAGGGCAAACAACTTTCACAAGAGTCTATTTCTCAGGCATTTCACCATTTGTTGAAACTGAAGTAGCACTGTTCTGGTGTAAATTGTCAATGGACTCCTGTGAAGTATTTCTTCTGCGAGAGTTTATTGGGATCTGAAGCTGACTGGCAGGTGTAGGCTTAGCAGCATTTGGCGGCTTTGTGGAGGAATTAGATGGAGGTCTATGACGACTACTCTCCTCACCAGAAGTAGATGAATGTCTTTTTCTTCCAAATTCTTCATTAATAGGGGGCTGCAAATCATGAAACACAACACAATTGTCATTTTACTTTTTTTCCTCCCTCCATAAGCTAAAGGCCAGGCTTTCCCAACGAAGAGGGAAACCACGCTGATGCTTCAGTAGATTTTTTATTAGTATAATACAAATTTAAGAGCAATTTAAGATATTTGGGCATAACTTTCCTACCCAACTAAATCTGCCCATGCCCACTAGTACTTGTGCATTCTATTTCACTTGCTACATTTTAAAGCTTCTTTATGTATGGGGGGCTTGACTACATAGTAGAGTATAACAATGGAAGGTGTGTTTCTTGCTTCCAAAAAAAATGTTTCAGAAAGACTCTTTTCCCTCTTACTAAACCTCTGTTAATGCAAAATACTTAGAACTACAGTTCTGTCCTTGATGCTAAACTCCTATCCTAAGCTTGCTTCAATGTAGGAATGTTTAAATAACACGTAAGTGAAAACAATAGGGGTGGTGGTGCTGGAAAACATACCAAGTCAAATAACCTTCATCAAGTTTGAAGGTTTACTTAGGATTCCTAGTACAAGGACAATATCATTGATAGTACTAAATTTAAACATCTCTCAAACAAATCTCCATAAAGCTCACATGTTCCCTCAATCTTACAAGGTGGAATGTAGGCAGTGGAAAATTACCCTAAATTTAAAACAAAAAACTCCAGTTCCAGAGATTTAAGAACCCTTTTTTTTTTTTTTTTTTTTACAGCTTTTTTTGTGAATTGAGTGATAGTTTACACAAGAGAACATCTGTTTTGCACTCAACAAATCCTATTTTGTTTCATTTAAATGATTACAATCCCCTTCATGGGACCCTGATTAACAAACAGTATTTGCCTCTATTCACTCTTTTTTAAAAATGTACACAAAAACATGCAGGAATGTATAATCATTTAAATAACCAAAGGGCACATTTTGTAAGCCAGCCTCCTGCTGGCCAACACAAAGCCTTTCTCTTTCCATGAGTCTAGAGTTCTCAGCTCTGCATTTCCTCTGCACAGGCCACTGTATTGATTGGACCTTTCTTTTGAGACTCAGACAAGTGTATTATGATCTGAACTTGTCTGCAGCCTTCCACTGATAGCAGAGACATGTTTTAACAGGTTTTTTTTAGGACACACCTGTGTATGTGTGAACTAGAACAACCATAGCAATATTTTTTTACTTACCCTTGTATATAAGATGTTAATATCTGGGGAGTCTAGGTAACAAATTATGCTACTTTTTACGTATTTTGTTTTTTGTTGTTGTTGTTTTTCAGCACCTGCTTTTAAGTTTGATATTATTTCTCAACAAAAAGTTAAAAAATATAATTAAGTCATTGATAGAAGAACAAACATAAGGATGGTAAAAAAAATTGCAGAAGAAAGGACTTAAACTTACATCAACGCGGAAGTCTTCTAACCTCTTAAAACTATAGAGGTATTCCTGAAGTTTTGGGTCAATAGACTGCGTGTTAGATTGAGAATATTTCAGATAAGCCCAAAACTTTTCTAGTCCATACAGCTGACCTAATAACAAAGGAAAATATATAACATAAGTTATACAGAAAAATTTTTAAGTGATTCCCATTGAATATGCTCCTACTAGCCATTTGGATAAACCATTTCCAGTTTACATTTTATCTACATCTTGTGAATATGATGTCATGAATTACTAATAATGGCAACTAACATTGTAAAAAAATTAACAAATTGAATAATATACATCTCTAATCAGATAGGTGTTCTTGTGCATATTTTACAGAAGACAAAATTGAATTTACCAATGTGAAACTTATGCAAGATCACACAATTCCTAAGTAAAGTGAAACCTGTGAGAACTAGAACTACATGGGGCTGCCTTGTTTTTCTGGGTCTTGTCAGTTTTCCACCTTTGACATGGTGCAATCTTTCCTCTTTCTATTGCTCTCTATTCACGGAAAACTTTTTCCTGTTCTGGCAGGTTTCTACCTTAGGAACAGCTCCAGGTTTCATGGGTTTTACTGTAGCAGAAATGGGATGCAGATCTAGGATCTGGCTCAGTTTAGCCTATAGTTTTAATCCCTGGGTTATGCCACCTTTCCAAGCATACCTGCAGACACTACATAGCATTTTAATGTACTATAACACCAGTGAGCAGCCATGTTTCTCATGGAAACCATGACAAAATACACTTCCATAAAGGACACTCTTCAAATTTCAAAGCACCTCACAGAAAGAGCACTTTTACTATATAGTATTACTATCCTTTATCAAAAGGTGCTCTGGTAACATAATGGTTAGGAATTGGGCTGCTAATCTCAAGGTCAGCAGTTCGAAACTACCAGCAGTTCTGCAGGAGAAAGATGAGGCTTTCTGCTCCTGAAAGGATTTACAGACTCAGAAACCTTATGTAGGGTCGCTATGGGTTGGAAATCAACTCGACAGCACTTAACAACAACAACAACAACAATCCTTTATCAATAACTGTTAATAGTGGTGTGAAGGTCTTAAATGGTTTGCCCTGAAGAGAAAAGTTATGAATTCCCTCCCTATTTATTGATAGACTTAGGTTTATAATTCCTAAAGAGCGTAGTTTTGTTTTTGTTTTTACCAGATTCATAATCTTTTTTGGTTTCTTCTTGAAAATCCTTAAAAATTTCTTGTCTGAATTTTTTTTCCAGTCCATAGCTATAAAACCTGAACAGACATTCTAACCCATACCTGTGGAAAATAAAGAAAAGATTTATAATCAAAGTTTTACTGTGATAATGTAACATCTCGTTATTAGCAACACAGTACAAATAATCCCGAATAAAAGCTAAGTTTTTGAAATGTATGTAATTTTTAAAGTGTTGATATCTTTAGTAGGGGTAGTGTTTAGTAATCCATAGCTGGCTTTGCTATATTTGTTGACTTGGCCCTACTTTCACCTTATGAAAATATAGGGAACCTGCAGAACAGCTAGAAGATGGCTTTTTTGGAAAGAGAAATTCTCTCTTCGTATTATTTCTGAAGAACTGGTCAAAAGACTGAATACAAAATTAGAAATGTTTCAGATATTTTCCAAACCAATGCTTATAATGATATTTGAATACGGTATTAAATACTCTTGAACATAACCTTTATTCTAGATAAAAATTATCCACATTCTTTTGGCCTGGATCCAGGTGTGGTTGGGCCATTCAGTTATAATAAGACAAATTTTCTTCTTGTTGTTGTTAAGTGCTGTTGAGTAAGTGCATAACTCTAATTTCACCCCTCCTAAGTGACTTACTTGCTTTTGTATATAGTAAGATTAATAGCAGATATTTTGCTAAAAGACTTGTAAGCACTAGGTATATCAGATACTACTTCTTGGGTAAAGCCATCTTCCTTCAAAGGTTCATGAGTCATAAGAACACTTCTCCTCTTTTTCTAAGTTCACTTGCTTTGCATAAAGTCAAAGTTGCAAGCTAGCGTAGGTAGGAGGCCATGTGGCAGGAACTGAAGTTTAGTATTAATAGTCACATAAGTGAACTTGAAGAAAGGATCCTTAAGCCTGAGCCAAGTCTTCAAAGACTGCAGTCCACTACCTTGACTACAAGCTCATGAGAGACATTGAGGCAGAACAACCCAGCAATCCTCAAGAATCATATAAATAAATGTTTGTTGTTCTAAGCTGCTAAGTTTTGGAGTAATCTTCTATGCAGTAATATAGTCCTCCCTCCTATTATCTTGTGCTAGTTTCACAATTCAAAACCAAGATCTTTCATTACTAGTTTTATTATTATCTTTTTAAAAACTCCTTTCAAGTATAAAAATGTGAGAAAATATTTGACCTGTAATTTTCTTTTGCATCTTCCCAAGCGAGTTGTCTAAATTCTTCATACATTTTTTTATTGAAGTGATCTCTGAGGAAAAAGGACCAGAAACGAAAGAGGGTATTCATTTCTTGGGATTGGCCAATTCCCAAGCGTTTTCTATCTGGAGAAAATTTTTAAAAAAGTAAAACATTATTTTTATAAAGCAGATTTTTTAAGACTAAAAAAATTGACATTTTACAGTTTAAAATGAAGAAAGCTGAAACACATTATTTCTCAAGATGTATTTAGGCTTTTTTTTCCTAAGTAGAAGAAAAATGTTAATCTGACTCATTGGTCAGATTTTAGGACAAAAATTTACTTTAGAGTAAAACATTAAATTGCAAACAATGAAGAATATGCCAAATTTTATTTCTCAATATGTGTAGGATACAAAACACATCAATAAAGAATATATGTGGCGCTGTGGTTAATGTGCCAGACTGAAAAGCCATTTGAACTGCAAGGTAGGTGGTTCAAGCTCACCAGCTGCTCCTTGGAAACCCTATACAGGGCCGCTATGGGTCAGAATTGACTCGACAGCACTTGACAACAACAACATATACATACTTTACGTTTAGTGATTACAAGAAAAGAACATATTATGCTGATATTAAATAATTTGAATTTCTTACAGTCACATTTTAATTTTAAATATAGCTAAGTAAACAGTAGGCATCATACCACTTAGGCATCTTCGACGATACTTGTGGTATACTTGTTGGGTAAAACCATTTTCCTTCAAAAGTTCATGAGAAGGATGCTGGAACTTTGGGAACGAATGAGGCGTACATCCATAACTTCCTGCTAGTGGGGTACTTTCTGAAGGTGAAGTATTTGAACTGCTGTTTGAGGAGAAAAAACAAAAAAGCCTCTAAAGAGAAATATCAGGAACCAAATGTTTAAACCAATTGTTGTTGTTAAGTGCCATCGAGTTGGTTCTGACTCATAGTGACCCTGAATAGGGTTTCCAAGGAGCATATGGTGGGTTTGAATCACTGACTTTGTGGTTAGTATTCCAGTGCTTATGCAACAACGCCAATACTAATCCTTCCCCCCACCACCACTCCCAATTACAGGGAGCCTAGTGTGGCGCTGTGGGTTAATACACCAGACTGCAAAGCCATTTGAACTGCATGATCGGTGGTTCAAGCTCACCAGCTGCTCCTCGGAAACTCTATACAGGGTCGTTATGGGTCAGAATTGACTCGAAGGCACTTAACAACAACAACAAGCAATGGAAAGTCCCTAAAACTTTCCTAAATTAAGACATACAGATATAGATACGGAGTGCTATTTATGTTCAATACATAGGTAAAATCAGAAGTTGATAAAAAAAAAAAATGGGCATAAATTGTACAACTAAAACAATAGTTTATTAATCTTCATGATTCATTATTCATATGATGGTGGTATACTATTGAGTCATTTCTGACTCACAGCAGCCCTGTATAGAGTTTCCAAGGCTGTAAAACTCTACGGGAGTAGAAAGTTTTATCTTTCTCCCTTGGAGCACCTGGTAGATTGGAACTGCTGACCCATATAGTGGATATTAATTTGTGGTTTGTGTGCTGTTCATTTAATTATAGTACTGGGAAACTCTTTCATTTTCTTATATTGAGTAATTAAATTAATGATGTAAATTGAATAAATAGAAATGAGAGATAGTCTGGCACAAAGATAAAAGCTGTGTGATATAATTATCCCAACCACATACAAGCAATTCTAATTCTCTAAATCAACTCCACAATGCTTCCAGAATCTGTCTCTTGCTTTTCATTTACATGCAATTACTCAAGTCAAGGCTATCCTCCTCTTTCACTAGAAATAATTGGGTTCTTCCTTTTCCCAATCTCCTTCTATTTTGCCACCAAAGTGATCTTGCTAAGTCATTGATCTAAATCAGTGGTTCTCACAATGTGTTCTGTGAAACCTAGAGGGTTTCTAAGAACCTTTCAGCAAGTCTCAAGATTAAAACTGTTTTCATACTAAGACATTTGTCCTTGTCATTGTGTTGACATTTCTTCTACCGATATAAAGCAATGGCGTATGATATAAAACATTGGTGGTGTAAGTCAAGACATTCACTAATTCACTCACTACCATTGAGTCAATTCTGACTCATAGCAACAAGACAGTGGCACCAAATTGTATTTACTAGTAATTGTATTCTTCACAGCCACACATTTGCAATTCAAACAAAGCTAGGTTCACCTTAAGGACATCCTTGACGAAGCAGAAAAAGTGGCTTTAGGAAATTTCAAAAGTACATGCCTTTTTGTGTGTAACAAAAATAACACTTTTGTGGCATATCAAAGTAAGATGGTTAGCTTAAAGAAAAACATTTGTGTGATAAAGGTGAGCTAAACTAGTAGCTATATTCATGGAACACTATCTTTATTTGAAAGAACAACTAGCTCAAAGGATGTTTCGTTGTTAAGTGCTGCCAAGTCAGTTCTGACTCATAGTGACACTATGTACAACTGAAAGGCAAACTACTCGCTTCTACTCATTCTCACAACTTTTGGTACATTTGAATCCATTGCCACTGTGTAAATCCATCTTCTAGGGGTCTTCCTCATTTTAGCTGACTCTCACTTTTCCAGACATGATGTCCTCCTTCAGAGACTGGTCCCACCTAATAACAGATTCAAAGTACAAGAGACCAAGTCTAACCATCCAAGCTTCTAAGGAGTATTCTGACTGACTTCTTCCAAGATAGATTTGTTAGTTGTGGCAGCCCATGGTACTTTCAATATTCTTTGCCAATACCATAATCAAATGCATGGATTCTTCCTTCACGCCCTCTGGATCTAGGCTCCCTCTTGAAAGCTTGTAAGCCAGTCACTTCTTGCCTTTGCAGACACCCCATTTTGGGTAGCCAATGTCCAAGTGGCCCATCCCTGTCTACTCTGTGTGTGGAGGGGTGGGAATGATCCTTGCTGTAAGGATTTGTTCCCTCTTTTGAGCTACTGCATCAATACGTGTAGGTCAAGTTCATCATATTGTATCAAATTACTCTTTTTTCCCTCTTTTTTCTTCTTCTGGTTGAGCTCTGATCCAGTCACTGAAGCCAGGTCAAGTGGGTATTATCTGCAAGCGTGGGTGTTCTTGTGCACATACTCTCTCTTCTTATCAGCTGGGTGCTTCACTCTCCACTCTAGTCCTCTGTGGCTATGTCACTGACTCTGGGCCCAACAGTCCCCAGGTCTTGCCACACTGCTGGCCAACCAGGTCTTCACCTGGGTTCACAGAAGTCTACTGAACATTGTAGGGCTTAGCTCGCCGCTTCATTGCTGTTTTTCCCTCACTTCCCCTTATCGGTGATAAGCGTGGTGGTCACCAATCAAAGCGTGTATTCCCATTGACTATTAGTCTTGGAAAGGGGTTTACACTGAGGAGACCCAACCACTTGCTTTGATGTCTCCTGGGCAAGCAACTTGCTTGTTCTTGTAGTAACAGTCGGTCTGCCTATGTTGTTTTATATTTTTCCTGTAGGTCTTTCTTTCAAGAAGTATCTTCTGTTCTTCTAGCCACTACAGGCTGGCCTGCTTGTCCTTTCAAGTGGAAATTTCCCATCTCTGAAGATCTGGATGTGGTTCAGGCTTCCACCTATAGTCTTATGAAATGCAGAGGCTCCGCAGGAAGCCTCCTTCACTGGGCACATTGTAGCCCCCATAATAGCCATCTTACTGAATTAATCGCTTAATATACTTGTAAAACGTATCCTTTTTTTTCCCTTAAAAAATTTTTATTTTCCAATAATTTCTAACATATTAACTTTCAAATAAATTACAAATTAAGAGCAAAACAATTTAACAAATAAAATACCTGACAGAGGATGTTCTTGTCCCATGATCTCTGGAGTCCATTACCCAACCAACATGACACTCTAGAGGGGGATTTGTACTATGCCGTGTTTTTCTTTTTCTTGGACTCTAAAACAAAAGAAGTCAAACATTGCAATTACTTTCAGTAGTGTGAACTTCACAAGTAAGTTAAAACCCTCTGAGTATAAACCAACTCAAACATCTTCAAACTGTGGATGACACATTATGAAATCATGTGAAGTCACAAAACTCAAACATGTTGCATATAAGCTACAAAACTTAACAAACAAGTCTCAGTTTGTATACAAGGATTAAAGGAAATGTATCTTAGTAAGATTCTTCATTATATATGTTAATTGACTTTAATTATGCTACGTTATTATAAAGAAATTATTTCGTACCCTGAGAAAATACCTCTAAGGTAAAACATCATCTTTAAATGAATTCATACAGTCTAACAATATATATATATATATATAGATAGATAGATAGATAGATAGATAGATTAATATATAGATATATATAGATATTGTTGTTAAGTGCCAGCAAGTGGATTCCGACCCATAGCAACCCTGTATAGAGTTTCTGAGGAGCAGCTTGGTGAGCTTGAACCACTGACCTTACAGTTTAGATGGTTTTTAGTCTGGTACATTAACCCATAGTGCCACACCAGGATTTATGTATATATATACATACATTTAAATATTTTAAGAAACAAAAGTCTCATTTTGAAATGCGAATACATGATTTAGGCTTACTATTCCCGGTTGTTTTGTTTACCTTTACATCAATGGCTTTTGGTTCTTTAACAACGGGATAAAATCTTGGTGTTTTATTAGGATCTTGTAATCTGGGTGTTCGTGGTGTTTTCGGTGTCCTTGGAAGATTAATTCTAGGTGATTCTGGAACTGCGGTGGGCAATGAATGTGCCATTGTTACTGAAGATACCTTTGAAACATCAAACAGTTTCTGAGCTAATTCTCCCGTCAAATCTGCAAAATAAAAAAATCGTTAATATTTCTTAAGAAGCTAGCAAAATATTTTCATTGTGAACAAGAATAATTCTAAAATTTTGCAAGCTCAAATGATTTTTTCACTATAAACATCAAATACATAATAGAAACAAGATATAAATAAATACTGGTTTTATTTTGATTTTGCTATATATAGTATATATGAATATGGAGTATATACGAATAGCAGTGGGACATTGCTGGACAATTCCTCATATGCAAGCTCAGACTGCAACTGAAAAAAATTAAACAAGTCCACAAAAGGTAAAACATGACCTTGAATATATCCATCTGAATTTAGAGACCAACTCAAGAGCAGATTTGATGCATTACATACCAGTGCCCAAAAACCATAAGAGTTGTGGGATGATATTAAAAAAAACAAAAACATAAAAGGAGAAAGCAAAAGGTTATTAAAAAGACAGGAAAAAAAAGATCAAAATGGATGTCAGAAGAAACTCTGAAACGTCTGATTATAGAGAAGCTACAAAAGGAAGAAATGAAGAAGTAAAAGAGCTGAACAGAACACTTCAAAGGGCAGATTGAGAAGACAAAATCTAGTATTATAATGAAATGTACAAAGACCTGGAGTTAGAAAACCAAAAGGGAAGAACACGCTCAGCATTTCTCAAGCTGAAAGAACTGAAGAAAACATTCAAGCCTAGACATGAAATATAGACAGATTCTATGGACAAAATAGTGAATGATGCAAAAAGCATTAAAAAAAAAAAAAAAAAAGATGGAAGGAATCCATAGCTACTGTGCAAAAAAAAAGAGGTCAATGTCAATCATTTCAAAAGGGAACATACGATAAAGGACTGATGATATATATATTTTTAATGTTTTATTGTGTATTGTGTGATAGTCTACATGGGGGAACATTAGTTTTACATTCATTCCATCATACATCGTCTCATTGCCATAGTTACCATCCCATCCATGCATCATCACCCAACCAAAGGGTATACCCTGCAATTCCGCCCACCCTCCCCTCACAGTCCTCAGCACACAGCCCCTCTCCCTATCTGGATCCTTAGTCCCCAGCCACTCCATCTGTTCATGTCATCCTCTCTGTCTCAGGCCTCACTTCTCTGGGTGGGGTCCCGATCTCCGCTCTTCTCCATTGATGGTCCCAGGGCCCTCTGCTCCTAGACTGAAAGGTTAATCACTCCCCATCTTGCTATAAAATGTCCACCTTTACATTTCCAGTCCTCATAATCAGTCCTGGTGACTATTATTCACCCTTGCATCCCAAGGGACCCACTGCATTTCTTTTCATCTGCCCTTTCTAGACAGGTAGGATACTACTCACTGGAGACTCTACCATCTTCCCCACCCTGTGGATCTAGGTTCCCTCTTGAGAGCTTGTAAGCTCTTACCTTTGTATCCCTTCTCCCATTTTTGGTTAGTCAATGTTCAAGTTGTCCATCCCTATCTACTCTTTGTGTGGGGGGGTGGGAATAATTCTTGGAGCAGGGAATTATTTCCTCTTTTGAGCTACTGCACTTATAGGTGGATGTCCAGTTTATCAAATTGTATCAGATGATGCTTTTTTCCTCTTCTTTCTTCTTTGGGTTGAGCTTTGTTGATTCCATCATTGGAGCCATGGCAAGTGGGTATCTTCTGCAGGTGTGGGTGTTCCTGTGTCTATCCGCCTTCTTCTTATCAGTTGGTCGCTTCGATCTCCACTCTACTCCTCTGTGGATATATCACTGACTCTGAGCCCATGAGTCCCCAGGTCTTGCCTCACTGCTGGCCGACTAGGTCTCCACCTGGGCTCACCATAGTCTGCTGAATGATGCAGGGCTTAGCTCGCTGCTTCTTCGATCACTTCTCTTTATGGGTGACATGTGTGGTCGCCAATCAGAACGTGTTTTCCCATTGCGTCTTAGTCTTGGAGGAGGATTTGCACTGAGAGGACCCAATTGCTTGCCTTGATATCTCCTGGAAAGACAGTTTGCTTGTTCTTGTGGTAACCGTCGGACTGCCCTTGTTGTTTTGTATTTTTCCTGTAGGTCCTTCTTTCAAGAAGTGTCTTCTGGTTTTCTGGCTGCTCCAGGCTGGTCTACTTGTCCTTTCAAGAGGAAAGTTTCCCATCTCTGATAGTCTGGATGAAGAACCAATGATATTGAAGGAAGAAGTCATAACTGTTTTTTCGTTATTGGTGAAAAACAAGGCTCCAGGAATTGGTAGACTATACATTGAAATTTTTCAGCTAACTGACAGCCCTGGAGGAGGCACTGATCTGATGGATCTTGGCTGAAAGCAGAGAATACCAAAAAGATGTTTACCTGTGCTTTATTGACTATGCAAAGGCTTTCGATTGTATGGACCATGACAAGCTATGGACAACATTGCGAAGTATGAGTATTCCTGAACACTTAATTGTGTTCATGAGGAATCTGTATATGGACTAAAAGGCAGTTGTTGGAACAGAACATGGGAACACTGAATGGTTTAAAATGAAGAAAGGAATACAACAGGGTTATATTCTTTCACTATACTTATTATTCAACCTGTATGCTGTGCAAATAATCCAAGAAGCTGGGTTCTGTGAAGAAAAATGTGGCATTAGGATTGGAGGACTATTCATTAACAACCTGTGATATGCAGATGATACAACCTTGCCAGCTAAAAGTGAAGAGAATTTAAAACTTAAAGGATTGACAAAAAGATCAAGGAAAGCACAGAGAACACAGGAAGAACTTTAGAAGAATTCTGGGAAATACTACAAAGAACAGATAGACAAAAGAAATGCAAATTCTGAAACAATACAAAACCTGTTATTTGAAATCCAGAAGATTAATACTAAGATTTCAGAAATCACAATACATTCAAAGGACAGAGGAATAGATTTGAAGCAATGGAAGCCTAAAATAGTAAGCTTGAAGATAAATCTCTCAGTGCTAGTATACTAGAACTATCAGACAAAAAATAATGAAAAAATCCAAAGAAAGCCTAAGAGTTACATGGAACCCATGAAGAGCAGTAACTTACAGGTGATTGGAACAGAAAGAGACAATGAAAAACACAGAGAAAACTGTCAAAGAGTTGTTAAAACTTCCCTAATATGAAAAAAAACAAGAAGATAAACATGCAAGATAAACAAACCACAAATAGGATAGATCCCAAAAGAAAATCACCAAGACATATCATAATCAAACTTTCCAAAACTAAAGACAAAGAAAGAATCCTACAGCAGCTCAGGAAAATGAAAAGTTACCTACAAAGGAGAACCAAATAAGACTAAACGCTGATTTCTCAGCAGAACCATGTAGGCAAGAAGACAACAGGATGACATCTACAAAACTCGAAAGAAATTGCCAACCAAGAATCGCATGTCTGGAAAAACTGCCCCTCAAATATGATGGTGAAATTAGGACATTTCCAGATATATAGAAATGAAAGGAATTTGTAATAACCAGACCAATTTTACAAAAAATATGAAAAGGTGTTCTCTGGACTGAGAACCAACAACAGACAACAACCTGAAATTAGCATACATGACAACATCATCCAGAACTCAATCCAGATATAGAACTATTTAAATTAAAACAAACCTAACAAGACTGAAAACAGAAATATTAATTTATAGTGATGTCAATTACAAATCAAATAGAAGGAATAGTGTAGATATAGGACTTACAAATGGCAAGGAAGACAAGGCAAAAACAGACAGCTTTAAACTGGGGAAAGCATTAGTAAGTTATAAGGTAACCTCAGAGTAAATTAATACACCTTCACTTCAAAATAAAAAAGGATAAAAAGAAAGATTTAGTAACCATTAACATAACAGAAGTCAAAATGAAAAGAAAACACATAAAATAAACTCAATGTAGAACTATATGTGGAACAAAGAAACAATCAGTACTACATGTACAAAAACACAAAGCAAAATGACAGCAATCAATCCATACTTATCGATAATTACAATGGATGTAAATAGATTAAATTTATTTAATGGATGTAAATGGATTAAATAAGAGTAGAAGAATGGATAAGGAAACAGGATCCTTCAATATGCAGTCTATAAGAGATACATTTAAAAGATGGATACATCCTAAATAACACCAACAGGAGAGTGGTTAGGCAAACTTTGGTATATACACACAGTGGAATACTATGTACTGTCAAATAACAATGAATCTGCAAACATCTCATAACATGAATAAACCTGGAGAACATTATGCTTAGTGAAATTAGTCACTCACAAAAGGACAAATATAGTAAGATATCACTGTTGTAAAAAGTTAAGGAAAGATTTATTGGTGAATGAAACATTCTATGGTGGTTACTCATGTTTTTCTTCATATAACCCAGCTTCTCGGATTATTTGCTCAGCATAAAGGTTGAATAAGTATGGTTAAAGAATACAAACCTGTTGCACACCTTTCTTCATTTTAAACCATTCAGTGTCCCCATGCTCTGTTCGAACAACTGCCTCTTAATCTATATACAGATTCCTCATGAGCACAATTAAGTGTTATGGAATACTCATGCTTCGCAATGTTATCCATAACTTTTCATGATCTACACAATCAAAAGCCTTTGCATAGTCAATAAAGCACAGGTAAACATCTTTCTTATATTCTCTGCTTTCAGCCAATATCCATCAGACATTAGCAATGATGTCCCTCGTTCCATGGCCTCTTCTGATTCTGGCTTGAAATTCTGGAAGTTCTCTGTCAGTGTATG
>NW_006408871.1:2466420-2469907 GCF_000296735.1 Chrysochloris asiatica | reverse complement strand
ATTTTCTGTTCATCTCTTGTACCCCCTCATTTCTTCCATTTGCTTTAGCATCTCTATGCTAGAGAGCATGTTTCAGTCTCTCTTCTGACATCCATTTTGACCTTTTCCTTCTTTCTTGTCTTCTTAATGACTTTTTGCTTTTGTATTCTTTTTGGTTGTATTCTTTCACCATACTTATTCAACTTGTATGCTGAGAAAATAATCTGAGAAGCTGGGCTATATGAAGAAAAATGTGGCATCAGGATTGGAGGAAGACTCATTAACAATCTGAGATATGTAGATGATACAACCTTGCTTGCTGAAAGTGAAGAGGACTTAAAATATTTACTGATGAAGATCAAAGAACACAGCCTTCAGTATAGATTACATCTCAGTGTCAAGAAAACAAAAATCCTCACCACTGGACCAATAAACAACATTTTTATCAATGGAGAAAAGATTGAAGTGGTCAAGGACTTCATTCTTCTTGGATCAACTGTCAACACTTACAGAAGCAGCAGTCAAGAAATCAAACGACATATTGCATTTGGCAAATTTGTTGTACAAGACCTTATTAAAGTGTTGAGGAGCAAAGATGTCAGCTTGAGGACTAAGGTGCACTTGACCCAAGCCATGGTATTTTCAATAACCTCATATGCATGCAAAAGCTGGACAGTAAATAAGGAAGACCCTAGAAGAATTGACGCATTGACTTATGGTGTTGGAGAAGAATATTGAAAGTGCCATGGGCTGCCAAAAGAACAACCAGATCCATGTTGGAAAAAGTGTAGCCGAGTGCTCCTTGGAGCCTATGATGGCCAAACTTCATCTCTCATACTTCAGACATATTGTCAGGAGGGACCAATTGTCAGACATATTGTCAGAAGGATATCAAATTTGGTAGGGGTGAGGGTCAGAGAGAAAGAGGAAGACCCCCAACAAGATCGATTGTCTAGGTGGCAGCATCGATGGACTCAAGCATGGCAACAAAAAGAGGTTGGCCCAGGATCGGTTAGTGTTCTGTTGTGCATAGGGTTGCTATAAGTCAGTACCGACTCGATGGCACCTAACAACAACAACAATGGTGGTTACTAGGGGGGAGGGTGAGGAGGGAGGGAATGATTCACGGGCTAGAGGGTAGACACATGTTAATATGGGTGATTGGGCTGGCAATATACAAGAGAGAGGTTGGAAGAGGAAAGGTGACAGCAGTGGGACACACAAGGAGAAATGCATGAGTTAAAATGAATAGAAGTAAATACTATTAACTCTATGGTACACGGAGGAGATTGCAATCATTGTAATGAAGCAAAGTACATTATTTGTTGAATGTAAAACTGTAAACCTTCACTCAGTTCACAATAAAATTTAAAAAAATAAATAAATATTCATGGAAAAATGGAATTGAAAGATAATAGAATTTTCCCACAACCTTTTTAAAGCTCCCTTATGTATACGAGGAGCTCTAGTAGCATAGTGGTTACGAATCGGGCTACAACCTCAGAGTCAGCAGTTCGAAACTACCAGCTATTCCGAGGGAGAAAGATGAGGCTTTCTGCTCCCATAAAGATTTATAGCCTCGGAAACCCTGTACAGGGTCGCTGTGAGTCAGAACTGTCTCCACAGCTCACAACAACAACACCAACAATGTATATGTGTACATTAAAGATGAGCTGAAGTTTACTGTGTAACCTTCTCTAATTCCATGGTCCTTCTGCTTTCTCTCCTGAAAGATACCCAGGCTTTTAACGTTTTTATTTTTACAATTGTACATATGTAATACTATTATCTTGTATAAAATTTAAAATTTTAATGTGACATCATACTACATATCATTTTGTAAGTTTTTCAGTTACTATTTCATGACTTTTATTCATGTTCCATTCATGTAGCTCAGGTTTGTTGACTTTCACTGTTGAATAATATGTTGTCATATATATATCACGTTAAGTCATTCTCCTGCAGATTACCATTATGTCATGTACAATTTTGGTTACAATCACCAGTGAACACTGTTGTACGTGTCTTTTGGTACAGGTGTGAGTTCTTCCCTAGGGTTTATTTCTGAAGTGGAAATACAAAGGGAAAGGTTACATGCATCTTCTGACTTACTGAATATTGATCGCAAGGCTGCTATCTATAATAGTTTCACCAATCTATACTCCCACCAGCAGCATGTATGAGTTCCAGCTATTTCACATCCTAGTCAAGATTGGGTTTTTAATCATTTTATGGGAGTTAAATGGCATTTTCATTTTCTTATTACTAGTGAAGAGTCCTGGTGTGGTGCTGTAGGATACTGTACTTAGGCCACAAGGTCAGTTTGAACTGCAAGGGTGGCTGTTCAAACTCACCAGCTGCTCCTCAGAAACCCTATACAGGGTTGCTTTGAGTCAGAATTGACTTTATGGCACTCAACAACAATTACTAGTAAAGTTGAGGATATTTTTGTTACGTTAGTCACCATTCGGATTTGCTCTTTTGTGAGTTTGCCATTCAAGTACTGGCTGTTTTTCTGTTGGATTTTTATACTTATTGATTTGTTCATGAACATCTTCTGGTAAGATACTAAAGTAAACCATGAGAAGAATCAAGTACATATAATGGTGTCAAATATACAAAAGTTTGTGGAAAAATTTCACTATCTTTTGGTTCCAATTTTTCTTGATGCACTTTTTGAAGCCTTCTCATATATATATACATTCTATTCTTACGTGTGCTTTTCTTGAGACTTATCAACTTCTTTTCAATCATAAAATAGCCTGTGGTTCATTCATTGAACAGAGTCCCTGGGTGGGACAAGTAATTAATTGCTTTATACTAGTCAAAAGAATGGCATTTCAAACACATCAAGAAACATTTTGTAAGACAGACCAGCAGATTCTGCACACATGGAGTTACCGTAAGTAGTAACTAACTCTAACAACAACATTTATTCAACATATAAAGAGACTTCTAAGTTTGTGGGAAATTTTCATTATCTTTTGATTCCATTTATCCACAAACTTTTTGAAGGCCATTCATATTATTGAGTGCCTACTATATGACAGGAGTCCTGGTGTGGGGCTGTGGGTTAATGTGCCAGACTGAAAAGCCGTTTGAACTGCAAGGTCGGTGGTTCAAGCTCTTCCTTGAAAACCTTATACAGGGTCGCTATGGGTTGGAATCGACTCAATGGCACTTAACAACAACAACAGCTATATGACAAAGGAGCTCTGGTAGCGTAGTGGTTATGAATCAGCAGTGTCACCCATGGTGGACAGGTTTCAGATGAGCTTCCAGACGAAGAAAGACTAGGAAGAAGGAGTGACGAACTACTTCCGAATATTTAGTCACTGAAAACCTTGTGAATAGCAGAGAAATGCTATCAGATAATGTTGTTGTTATTGTCAGGTGCAATCGAGTCGGAACCGACTCATAGCAACCCCATGCACAGCAGGACGAAACAATGTCCAATCCTGGGCCAACCTCACTACCACTGCCACACTTGAGTCCATCAATGATGCCA
>NW_006408871.1:2464210-2465960 GCF_000296735.1 Chrysochloris asiatica | reverse complement strand
TGAAAGTGCCATGGGCTGCCAAAAGAACAAACAGATCTGTGTTGGCAGAAGTGCAGCCAGAGCGCTCTTTGGAGGCCAGGATGGCCAAACTTCGTCTCTTGTACTTCGGACATATTGTCAGGAGGGACCAGTTGCTGGAGAAGAATATCATGTTTGGTAGGGTGGAGGGTCAGAGAAAAAGAGAAAGACACCCAGCAAGATGGATTGGCAAAGTGGCAGCATCAATGAGCTCAAGTGTCGCAATGATAGTGAGGTTGGCCCAGGATCAGGCAGTGTTTCATTCTCCTGTGCATAAGGTCATTATGAGTTTGTACTGAGTCGATGGCACCTAACAACAACAACAACAAAGAGTTAATGAAAGAATGTTCTTTTTATAAAAGAATTCTATATAGGAAATGCAGAAGGAATGATAAAATTAGAAGATCACTATTTTACAACCTGAATGAAATAAAGGAATAAGGGAATATTCCCACCAATGGTCTGTCAATTTGTCATACTATGGTGGCATGTATGTTTCTCTGGTGATAGAAGCTATGCCACCAGTATAACAAAAACCAGCAGAGTCACCACGGTAGACAGATTTTGACAGAGCTTCCAGGCTAAGACAAACTGTGAAGGAGAGGTTGACAATTTCGGAATGGTTGACCACTGAAAATCTTATAAGTAACAGCAGAACACTGTGAGATATAGTGCTGAGGATTAGCTCCTCAATTGGAAGGTACTCAAGATGAACTTCTCAACTGGAAAAATGGGAAGAGCATGCTCTTCAAAGTAGAGCATATCTTAACGATGTAAATGGAGCAATTCTTTGGATACCTTCATTTGCTGATGTGGCACTATTCTAAATAAGAAGAAACTGCAAACATCAATTAATAAACAGAAAGAAGAATGCACTATGTATGAATCTAGGAAAAATGGAAGTTGTCAAAATGAAATAGAACACATCAAGATTTGATATCTTAGGCATTAGTATGCTGAAATGGACTGGTAATGTCCATTTTGAATCAGAGAATCATATAACCTGCTATCCCAGGAGTGACAAACTGAAGAGGAATGGAATCACATTCATCATCAAAAGTAGCATTTCAAGATCTATCTTGAAGTACAGTGCTGTCTGTGACAGGATAATATCCATACGGCTACAAGGAAGACCAGTTAATATTATTTAAATTTACACACCAAACACTAAAGCCAAAGATGATGAAATTGAGGAATTCTACCAATTTCTTCAGTCTAAACTGAGCAAGCATGCAATCAAGATGCACTGATAATTACTGGTGATTGGAATGTGAGTGGTGGAAAACCGAGGAAAGATCAGTAGTTGGAAAACATGACCTTGGTGATAAAAGTGATGCTGGAGATTCCATGACAGAAATTTATAAGGCCAACAATTTGTTCAATGTAAATACTGTTTTTCAACAACATATACAATGACTATAGCTGTGGACCTCACAATTTGTAATACATAGGAATTATACTGAATACATATGTGGGAAGAGATGGCAGAAAAGCCTCATACCATCAGCCAAAAATAGGACAGGCTCCCATCCAAGACTGAAGCACAAAGGGAACACACGAGGTGGTATTTAAGCTTGCTGGTGACCACATTGGTCTACTAATGAGTGGAAGAGGGGGAAAGGCAGCAATGAAGATATGGGCTGAGTTCCATCACATTCCATAGACTTCCATCGACATGAAGATGAGAGGAAGAAGAGGGGCTGGTTGGTCTGAAGTATGGTAAGACCTAGGA
>NW_006408871.1:2461611-2463521 GCF_000296735.1 Chrysochloris asiatica | reverse complement strand
TGGATCTAGGTTCCCTCTTGAAAGCTTGTAATCCAGTCACTTCTTGCCCTTGTATCCCTCCCCCCATTTTGGGTAGCCAATGTCCAAGTTGCCCATCCCTGTCTACCTTTGTGTGGAGGGGTTGTGTATAGTTCATGCAGCAGGGACTTGTTTCTTGATGTAGTAGCTCAAAATACCAACAGAGAGGGAAGGAATCTTCACATCAAGGATCAATCCTACCTCCATTCTGTATACAGGGTAGATAGGGACAGGCAACTTAAGACATTGGTTACCTAAAATTGGGGTGGGGGTGGGGGTAGTGCTATAAAGGCACGAAGTGACTGGCCAGTAAGTTTTCATGAGTAAGTTTACTTTCTGAGCGAGGGGGGGATGGTAGAATACCCACTGAATAGTTTTCATCTAGTCTAGAAGAGTCTAGAAGAGTCTAAGGAGCTCTGGTAGCATAGTGGTTATGAATTGGGCTGCGAACCACAAGGTCACCAGTTCAAAACTACCAGCTGCTCCGTGGGAGAAAGATGAGGCTTTCTGCTTCCGTAAAGATTTACAGCCTTGGAAACCCTGTTCAGAGTCGCTATGGATCGGAACCCACTCGATGGCACTTAACAACAACAACAGAAGAGTCTAGTAAAAAGAGATGGAGATACGATTCTTGCAATTCAACAGAGTAATTGTTATCACGACCAACTGCCACTGTCACAACTGTAAAGGTAGAAGTTTTGTAACAAAGGAGGGAGGAATTAATCTTACAGTCCAGGAACAGAGAACCATAGGACCATCAAGGAGAAGAGCATGAGTGAAATGTGGGACACTATCCAGAGAAGCAGTGACACCAGAAATGGGGACAGAAATGATGACATGGAGAGATAGAGCAGCAGAGGACTCTAGACTCATGGCTAAAGAAAGGTTGTGTGTGGGTGGCCAGGAGGAAGGATTGCCCTTTGGTTGTTTAAATAATTATATATTCCTAAGTGTTTTTGTGTACAAAACATACAAACAAACAAAAATAATTCACAATAAAAACTTTAAAAAAGAATAGAAAAAACAAGGACAGGGAAGACCATTAATTGCTTATATACAAGATCAGGCTGAAGCTGAAGAGTATTAAAACAAAATCACAAGAGTCAAATATAATCTAGAATATGTTGTTGTTGTTATGTGCCATCAAGTCGGTACTGACTCATAGCGACCCTATGCACAACAGAACGAAACACTGCCCAGTCCTAGGCCAACCTCACAATTATTGCCACGTTTGGGCCCATTGATGCTGCCACTTTGCCAATCCTTCTTGCTGGGGGTCTTCCTCTTTTTCTCTGACCCTCCACCTTACCAAACATGAAATCTCTCTCCCATGACTGGTTCCTCCTGACAATATATCTAAAGTATGAGAAACAAAGTCTGGTCATCCTGGCCTCCAAGGACCATTCTGGCTGTACTTTTTCCAACACAGATCTGTTTGTTCTTTTGGCAGCCCATGGTACTTTCAATATTCTCCTCCAACACCATAACTCAAATGAATCAATTCTACCATCTTCCTTATTCACTGTCCAACTTTCACATTCGTATGAGGTTACTGAAAATATCATGGATTGGGTCAGGTGTACCTTAGTCCTCAAGCTGACATCTTTGCTCTTCAACACTTTAAAAAGGTCTTGTGCAGCAGATTTGTTTGAGTTCTTGGCTGCTGCTTCCATAAGTGTTGACGGTTGATTGAGCAAAATGAAGTCTTTGACAATTTGAATCTTTTCTCCATTCATAAGAATGTTATTTATTGGCCCAGTGGTGAGGATTTTTGTGTTCTTTACATTGAGATGCAATCCATACTGAAGGCTATGGTCTTTGATCTTTATCAGTATTTTAAGTCGTCTTCACTTTCAGCAAGCAAGATTGAATTATCTGAACAAACAAGATGG
>NW_006408871.1:2453429-2457426 GCF_000296735.1 Chrysochloris asiatica | reverse complement strand
GAGCTGAAATTGACTGGTATTGACCATTTTGATTCTGACAACTACATGGTTTACTATGCAAGAAATGACAAATTGAAGAGTAATGATAATGCATTCATCATCAAAAAGAACATATTAACATCAGTCATGAGGTACAACGCTGTCTGTGATAGGCTAATATCCATGTACCTAAAGGGAAGACTGGAATCCTAGTGTGGCGCTGTGGAAAAACATTTTCTCAGGTCCCATATTTCAAGCTTACAGAATCAGAAACTTTAATCTGTTTTAACAAGCTTCCAGATGACTCTGATAATTTTTACAGTTTAAGAATCACTGAACTAAGATGCCTAAGTATTTTACTACCAAATCAAATCACTGCATGGCTTCATGCTTCGATTATACTGGCATTATCCATAGTCACTATTCTCTTTTATAGACAAGAATTACACTTATAAAAATAAAACTTAATATTATATACTCTTCCTGATGGTCAATGAAAATTAAAAATGCCACATGAGGACTGGCACTTTTGCTTTTTGTAAATATAAATGCCACAAAGCAGGGATTGGGAATTTTTTTCTGTAAAGTCTAAGGTAGTAAATATTTTTGGCTTTTCGGGTAAGTCATAATAAAGTCTCTGTTGAAACTACTCAATCCTGCCTTTATAGCACAAAGCAGCCATATACAACATGTAAATAAAAGGTATAGCCAGATGTGTCTAGAGTTGGCTGATTTGAGCCCAGAGGCCTCAGCTTGCTGAAAATGGAAAAAGAAAGGTCAAACAGACATAGATCCAAATACTGTGTTTGCATTTTGCTTGTGAAAATAGTTATATCTCATGTATTCAATAAAGTAGAAGCATGAAGTTAAAAGGAGAAATTCAGACAATGTAAAAAGATCCCAAACAAACTTCTAAAGTAGAAAAACACAGTACCTGAGTTCAAAACCACATTTGATGGGACTAACAATGTTAGACATTTTAGAAGGAAAAACTAATGAACTAGAAAATTAGGAATGGGAAGCATCCAAAACAAAATAAAAAGAAGGAAAACAAACAAACCTGAAGGCTGGGTAGGATGTCGGGAAATAACAGAGCATTAAGAATCCTGTGTGGTGCTGTAGAATAAGCAATGGACTGCTAACCACAAGGTGGGTGGTTCAAACCCACCAGCCATTTCATGGACACCCTATACAAGGTCACTATGAGGAAGACCAGGCTAGACAGCACTTAATAACAAGTATGCTTGGAGTGGCTAGTAATTGGGATGGGCAGAAGACTTTTTAATTTAAATTAATGACCAAAATTTTTACAAAATTGATTTTAAACATGAGGGGCTTCAAACAGGACATGGAAAAAGTCCATTACTTTTCCATGAACTTTCAAAGTCCCCTTGTGTGTGTATGTGTACTGTTGTGTGTCATCGAGTCAATTCTGACTCATAGTTACCTTACTGGACAGACTAGGACTACCCCATAAGGTTTCTATTGCTATAATCAGGGCTTTGACGCAGGGTGAGTCAGTTCACCCATGAACAAAGCAAAATTGTAACAGGCTCAAATTTTTAAAGCTGGGGTGACGTGTAATGATAGCTGGGACTAGAAAAATGACAAGCACACATCCTAGAATGGGAGACTTGAAGGAGGCATAGTGAGCCCTTTCAGGAGCCTGAGCCTGATGAGGGAAACTGGATTATAGCTAGGACTGTGGTTGTTGTTGTGAAGTGCTTTCGAGTCGATTCTGACTCATAGCGACCCTGTATAGGGTTTCCAAGGAGCAACTGGTGAGTTTGAACCACCAACCTTGCAGCTGAAACAGCTTTCCAGTCTAGCGCATTAACCCACAGCTCCACACCAGGACTGTGGAGAACAATACATATTCAGAGAAATGTAAGCAGACATCTTTGAGTTGGGCCCTGTGGTTTTTACTGTTCAAGAGATTTGGTTGCTATCCACATTGCCCTTAGATTCTAAGAGGGAGATTAAGCTTCTAGCATGTGTCAACCTGTAATTCTGTTTCACATGCTCATTCCAGTTTCAGTTGGTCAGCCATGACTGAACCAGAAAAAAAACTGATTTTAAGCCCTGGCTATAATCTTTACAGAAGCAGACTGTCACATCTTTCTCTTGCAGAGGACCTACTGATTTTAAACCACTGACCTATCAGTTAGCAGCTGAAAGGTTAAGTAACCACTGTACCACCAGGGTGCCTTTGTATACATGTATGTGTTTTTATTTATCAATACATACATATATAAGGAGCCCTGGTGGCATAGTGGGTTGCAAGCTGGGCTGCTAACTGCAAGATCAGCAGTTCGAGTCTGCCAGCCGCTTCGAGGAGAAAGATGAGGCTTTCTGCTCCCATTAAGATTTACAGCCTCAGAAATGCTATATAGCATGCATGTGTTGTTGTTGTTACGTGCTGTTGAGTCAGTTCCAACCCAAAACGACCCTGTATAGGGTTTCCAAGGAGCGGCTGGTGAGCTTGAACCACCAACTGGCAGTTCAAACTGACTTTGCAGTCTAGCACATTAATCCACAGTGTTACCCTAGGACTCCATACAGCAGAGGTTTGGTGGTGGTTATGTGCCATGGAGTCAGTTCCGACTCATAGCGCCCCTGTACAGGGTTTCTGAGGCTGTAAATCTTTATGGGAACAGAAAGCCTCATCTTTCTCCCACGGAACAGCTGGTAGTTTCGAACTGCTGACCTTGCAGCTCGCAGCCCGATTCGTAACCACTACGCTACCAGAGCTCCTTCTATACAGCAGAGGTAGGGGGCCTTTATTTCTGCCAAAAGTCATTTGGATATTTATAACATCATTCACAATCCATATAAAATTATCAACTTAAAAAATTAATCTGTTATAAAGTGACGGCTAGAACTGCGTTTGCCTTGCAGGGTCAGACCAAGTTATTTCACAGGCCTTATATGGCCTACGGGCCTGACGTTCCCTACCCCTGCTATATTGGGTCACTATGAGTCAGAACCAACTCCTTGGCACTTATCAACAACAACAATCTTTTATGGAAGCAGACTGCCACGCCAATGGAATGGCTGGTGGGTTTAAACTGTCGACCTTTTAGTTTAAGCTGAGAATTTAACAATGTAATGTGATAAACAACAAAGATTTTCTGCATGTGATACAAAAATTAAAATAAAATAAAATAAAAAGTGATGCAAGTATAAAATCCACCTAGCTAAAATCAATAATCCTCAATTTGAACAGGAAATACCAACATAAACTTATAATGTATTTTCTACTTTAAAAACTTTTAAAGTTTTTTCAACTGAAAAGCCCTAGGAACAATGACCAACTCAGTAACAAACCCAAGAACTAACAAACTTAACAAACATTACCACCAGCAAACAAGGGAGTTTCCCCAAGTTCAAGTTCAGTTTCATCATTGCTGAGCAAGACAAAGAAAGGAGACCTAGAGGCTGAAAGTCAATAAACTGAGAAATGGCATAAATGTCAATAAGAATAATAACTGAAATAGTATAAAACCTATCTAGTATATTTATAAAGATAACTTAAAGAGAAACAAAATCTCGTTGGTCACCAGCTGAAAACTTTGAAAACTAATAGATCGCAGAATTTACAAATAGTCAATTAAGGAAAGTTTCTCTTTATGAAAGTATTCTACCTACTATATAAACAAACAATGATAAAAGTAGAATTATCACCATTTTGCAACCACTACTGAACAACACGAGTGCTGGTGTGGTGCAGTGGGATAATGCACTGGACTGCATGGTTGGTTTGAACCAAAAGATCACAGGTTCAAATTCACCAGCCGCTCCTCAGAAACCTATACAGGGTCCATATGATTCATTTCAGTTATGGTGTTTGAGAAGAACATTAAAAGTACCAGGATCTATACTCAACCTTGGAACAACAAGGCTCTGGGATACAGGGATCTAGGTATAGCTTGAAGAGGGTAAATAATACTAAGATCCTTGACTGTCTTATGAATATTAGTTTCCCTTGCCTACTATTATAAAATAGACACTTGAGTGG
>NW_006408871.1:2442111-2452270 GCF_000296735.1 Chrysochloris asiatica | reverse complement strand
AACCGAACCGACTCGATGGCACAGACCACCAATAACGATGAAATAAAACAAGGAACAAAAGCTCCATGCAATGATCGAGAATGTTGCTAACATCACAAAAAGACAACTAAGTTTGTGTGCTTCTTGGAAGTAGTCAATAGTACACATGACATACTCTCAAAACTTGAGTCTCAATTTGATTAAGCCTCATTTACAGAGCTAACACTTTCTTGAAAATCCAGAACTAGAAAAACACAATTCAGAATGTGAGAAACTCTACGGGACAAACAATCCAGTTCTTCAACAAACAAATTGCAAGAAATTTTTTAAAAAGAGATCAGCCTACAATTTTAAGAGAGACACATCAACCTACTCTTAATTTTAGATGTGATAATTATATTGTTTATTTATGTGTTAAAAGAAGACTTATCTTTTTAAAGACAGAGAAATAATTCAGAGATGAAATAATATGAGTAATACGATTGGAAGTTTGTTTCAAAATAAACCTAGTGAGAGACAGAGGAAGTGAATGGAATTTAGATAGAACAAAAATTAAGTGCTAAAGGTAACTAATGGATACATGGGGGTTTCATTATGCAATTCTCTCTAGATCAAAATGAAAGTGTTTTGCTTTTTCCCTGCCTTCAGGAAAGATTAGGAGAAAATCAGCCATACTTGCCTGAAAACGTCAGTTCAATTTATAAATCTCCCAAGTGTATTTACACCTTTGCACAGGCTTAGGTCTTAAAGATTGAATCCAGTGGTGTATTTTAAGGAATCTGCAAGTTTTTGAGAATTTTTCTCTGAGATGAGAAACGTGCACAGAAATATTAAAATCACACCAGAAACATAAAATGTAACCAATTTGCCTACTTTTAAGGAATAAGCTGGTTTGACCATAATCGAGTATTACAATAATGATTTCCTAGGTCACTTTTGTAATTATTTCCCTAGTTCCCAAAAGTAAGAAGGGATTCAAATGTTCTTTTATAGCACAGCTGTCTCAACAAACTTATGTCTGTATTTAAGCCTTTAAAGCCTAGGCTGCGAACCTTAAGGTCAGCGGTTCGAAACTACCAGCTGCTCAGCCGGGAGAAAGATGAGGCTTTCTACTCCTGTAAAGATTTACACCCTCGGAAACCCTGTACAGGGTCGCTGTGGGTCGGAACCGACTCGACAGCACTTAACAACAACAAAAACAAAAAGTTGAGTCTGGTAGCGTAGTGGTTACAAATCGGGCTGTGAACCGCAAGGTCAGCAGTTCGAAACTACCAGCTATTCCGCGGGAGAAAGATGAGGCTTTCTGCTCCCATGAAGATTTACAGCCTCAGAAACCCTGTACAGGGTCGCTGGAACTGACTCCACGGCACATAACAACAACAACAAAGTTGAGTCTTAAAACTCCCGTATTTTACCAGATAAAGAAAAAGGAGTAAACATTTAAAAGTTAATTTAGAACTGCTTTAGCATTACTTAGACATTTACATAAAAGCAGATTTACATACCTTGCTGGCATTGTGAAGGTGCTACAGGAACTTCTTGGTTTGGCTCAAAAGGAAGCTCAGGTGTTAGGTTTTCAAATTGTTCTTTACTAATGATATTTAGCTTCTTAAAGTTCTCAACTTCTTGCTGAAGTAGAATGGAGGAATCTAATTACTAAACTGGCTAACAAAGTAACCAACAGACATTAATTTGATACTAACCTCAAAAATGAGTTTTTAAAATGGGAATTAATTATAGTAGATTAAAAAAGTTCTAATTAAGAATCTAGCATTATACTGTAACAATTAACATTCAGAGTTTAAAAGCATAAGAACAAAAACACCTAATACCACCAAGTCAATTCCAACTCATGGCAACCCTATAGAGTAGAGTAGAACTGCCCAGTAGGGTTTGCAAGACTGTAAATCTCTAAGGAAGCTGACTTCCACATCTTTCTTCCAAGGAGCAGCTGGCTGAATCAAACCAACTCAAAAGCTTTAACCACCAAACCACCAGGGCTGCAAAAGAAACATGTTGTTGTTAAGTGCTATAGGGTTAGTTCCAACTCACAGCAACCCTGTATAGGTTTTCTGAGAAACAGCTGGTGAGTTTGAACTGCCAACCTTGTGGTTCACAGTATTATTGTTGATGTTGTTAAGTGCCATCGAGTTGGTTCTGACCCATAGTCACCCTGTATAAGGTTTCTGAGGAGCCTTAAAATACTATGAATATTTTATAATTCAAATGTAATAACCTTATGCATATTATTATTGGTTTAGCATTTATACTCTATAACTGTGAGTGTAGTATCCCAAACAAAACAAAACCCACTGTTATATAATAGTTCCCTGCCCTCATTTAAACGGATACTAGAGTTTATTTTCTAAAGCACTTGGTTTGTGGAAGGCTGCAGTTTATAATGGAAACTCTATAATTCTTGATATGAATTCAGCCTCCATTTCAGTTCTTTCTGACCTAGTGGCAGCTGCTTGGCCCTCAGGCAGTGGTATTAAAAATAGATTGATTACAATTCAGTAAGCCAGGCTGGGGAGGGGCAGTTCTGCCCTCCAGGAACTTGACTGAGTGTGTCCTTAATGACTTACAGATACCCATAACCTGAAAGTTGGGGTATCAGGACTGCATGGTCAGGAGTCATACCCAGACCAGCAAGTAGTAAAGTGGTCAAAGGACCCCAGAACCAATCCTGTAAACTTTTCTAATCTACAATCATAGTCCTTTCCCTGCTGACGTGGTCCTGCTTGTGACACTGATGAACTGATCTGCTGCGAATCATGATTTTGTACAATTTCCTTTGTTTTCTGTTGCCTATTATTAGCCACATGGCCACGAATCCTTTGAGCACCATGGTCTCATGCTGATAGTCTCCCTCATCTGGATGATTTGTCTTTGTCCTGCTTTAGGACAAAGGGGTCTCTATGAAATACGCTTGAATTTGGGCTCTTTTTTCCCCCACAGAAAACAGGTTTGCTACAAAGAAAGAGATGTATACATAAAAACTAATAATATTAGGCAGTATATGAAAAGTGGTAATATTTGGTGTAAGAATTCAGATCTTCAGAGAGGTATCACAGAGACAAAAAATTTATTGACAAAAGCAACCTCAGAAGGATGAGAATTTAGAGAAAGGGAAAAGCTTTCTCTGAGATAATCAGTCCTGGTATGGCATTGTAGGAGAAGCACTAGACCTTAAGGTCAGTCTGAACTGCAAGGTCACTGGTTCAAATGCACCAGATGCTCCTCAGAAACCCTATACAGAGTCACTATGAATTGGAACTGACTCAACAGCACTTAATAATGTGAGCAAAGATGAGAAGACTGAAATGATGTGTTTATTATAAATTAATTAAGTGAAGGAGAGGTTTCATGTAGAGCCAAAGGCATGATAAATAAGTTGGAGAAAATTACAAGATGACCTTTTAATACTATTGTTGTTGTAAAGTGCTGTCAAGTCAGTTCTGCCTCACAGTGACCCACTCTACAAGGTTTCTGAGGAACAGCTGGTGAATTTGAATTGCCAACCTTGTGGTTCAAAGCCCAGTGCTGATCCTACAGCGCCGCACCAGTAGTCCTTTAATACTATTGTTGCTGTTAAGTGCCATCAAGTCAGTTCCAACTCATAGCGACACTGTATAGGGTTTCCAAGGAGCAGCATGTGGATTTGAACTGCCAACTTTGCAGTTCAAATGACACTGAAGTCAAGTGCTTATCCTACAGCGCCACACCAGGCAAGTAGAATAGAGAAAGGAAGAGGGTCTTAAGTCACTGTCTGTATAGCCTGTCTCAGCAGAAACAAGCCAACCTTAGAAATGAGGAAGTTCTGAGAAGAGGGGTGAGTGAGAGTGGAACTGTGGTAAGGTGGAAATAGTTAATAATTAGCAGTGTTGATGTTAAGTGTCAACTTGGTTCCAACTCATAGCGACCCTGTATAGGGTTTCCAACCTTGTAGTTCAAACTGACATTTCGGTCCAGTGCTTATCCTACAGTGTCACACCAGGACTCTAATAATAAGCTAAAACCTGAAAAACTAGACTCAAGGAAACCATATTTAGATAAATTCCCCCAGACATCAGCAGAAAATTAAACCAGCCTCAGCAGTAAGGAGACCCTGTTGTTGTTTAGTTCCATCAAGTGAGTTCTGACTCATAGCAATCCTGTAGAGGGGTTCCAAGGAGCATTTGGTGGGTTTGAACTGCCATTCTTGCAGTTAGCAGTTCAGTACTTGTCCTACTTATCCACATCGGGAGTCTAAAGAGACCCTAATTGTTGTTGTTATTGTTAAGTGCCTTTGAGTCGATTCCGACCCATAGCAACCCAAGCACAGGGTTTCCGAAGAGCAGCTGGTGAGCTTGAACCACCAAACCTAATAGAGGGTGATAAAAAAACAAAAACAAAGGAACTGTTGTAAAGGAGAAGAAAGTTAGTCAGTCATGAGACTGGGGAACAAGACTCAGGAGTAAGCCTATTTAGACAGATTCCCCAAATTATCTGCTCGGACACTTGAACCAGGTGAACAGCTCATGTCTCTAACGGAAGTTAAGTTCCGCTGATTCAGTTATGACTCGTAGCGACTGATTCAGTTCTGACTCGTAGCGACTCTGTATAGGGTTTCTAAGGAGCAGCTGGTGAGCTTGAACTACCAACCCTGCAGTTCAAACCAACTTTGCAGTCCATCACATTAACCTGCAGGACTACAGCAAGACTATATATAAATGAAAAGGTAAATTGTTTTCAGGGCTCATCTTTCTCTTCTTCTTGAAGTAGGAGCCTGTTCTTAAGGCCGGCTTAATAAATTTTGCCTATCTTTCATCTGTCTAAGCCTCTTATTCTCTTTTGCACAGGGTGTGTTAGGGTTTCCCAATTCTTTGGAAGTGACAACACTTCAACTGTGACAATACAAAGCCAAGAACTGTTTTAGTTTATTTTCTAGTAATGGGAGTCACCTGATCCTAAAGATAAAGATCACTGTATGATACTGGAGTGTAACAGGAAGTAGTCAGAATGTCTGAGCTGTTAGTGCAAATGAAGAATAGACCAATTTCTGCCCTTGAGGCTCTGGTTTTTGTTGGCTGTTGAGTGCCACCAAGTTGATTCTGACCCACAGCGACCCTATATGGGGTTTCCGAGGAGTGGCTGGTGAACTTGAACCACCAATCTTGCAGTTCAACTGACTGCAGTCCAGTGCATCAACCCAGAGCACTACACCAGGACTCCAGAGGCTCCCCTTTCTAATTATTGTTATGCAATCACTCAAATGTTCTCCGCCTTAACCTCTAAATATTCACAGCACTACAGAAGTGGAGGACACTGTCTACTGGAAGGTTGATGAAGATCATCTGTGTCTGGATTGAAGTATGGGATTTAAAAAATGTTTCCTCCAATAAATCCTCTATTACATCAACACCACATGGTGCTAGTGTGTCCATGATCGTTGAAAGAACAACACTCAAAGATGCTTAAGCAGGTTAAAAAAAATAATAACAAACGTATTTGTCAGTTGGAACCAAGCAACTTCATCGTTACAAAACAGTTGCACCTTGCCCTCAATAGCTCCCTAAGCAAATAACCTTTTTCTGGTCTTCAAAAATGAACAATTAATTTGTGTGGCACTGCAGGATAATGCACTGGACCACAAGGTCCGTTTGAACCACAAGGTCGGCAGTTCAAACTCACCAGCTGCTCCTCAGAAACACTATACAAGGTCACTATGAGTCAGGACTGACTCGACGGCACTTAACAACACCACCACCATTACACAATCTTGTTAACCTTTTAATCTATGATCTAAAATGATCTAAATTACAATGATCTAAAATGACTGTTTCTGCTTTTAATTACAATGATCTAAAATGACTGTTTCTGCTTTAAACCAAAATGCTTCCTCAAACATCTTCTAAAGCTCTTTAAACTAAATCAGAGTTAGTACTCAGTCTTTACTCTGCCTTACATTTCTACAGAGTTTGCTGCAACTCCCACTGTAATTCCACAAACATTTATTATTTGTATAGTTACCATATGCCACAGATGACTAGTACAGTTTTATTCTCTAGGGAATACATACAGTACACATTCTGTTTTTAATTATTAAATTTTACTCACTAATATACACTAGTTGTTGTTAAGTGCCACAGAGTCAGTTTCGACTCATTAATGACCAGTTCCTATGAGTTGGAACCGTCTCGACAGCACTTAACAACAACAACAACAAATAATAAGGATTCCAAGGCTGGAAATCTTTGTGGGAGCAAACAGTCTCATCTATCTCCCTTGGAGAAGCTAACGGACTTGATCCACCAACTTTGTGGTTAGCAGTCCAGTATTTTTCCTATAGAGTCATTAGAGAACTTCACAAATCTAAACTAATTATCTCATGAGGAATCAAAACAGAACATATCAAAGCAGCCACCACTCAGGTACAGAGACTATTACTAGCATCCCAAAAGGGCTCCCCATGTCCTTCCCCAGTTCTATCACTACCTCCTCTCTTCTTCCAAAAGAGTAACCACTTTACTGACTTCAACACCATAGACTGACTTTGCTCGTTTGTCAACTTTATAAAGTGGAATCATAATATATGTCATATTTAATGTAAAATTGTATTTGTGGAGTTCATGTACTTGTAACTGTAGTTTATGTGAGGATCAGCAAACTACAACCCCAAAGACCAAAGTCTAGGTTTTTTTAAATAGTTACTGGAACACAGTCACACCATTTGTTTACATATTGCCTATGATTGCTTCCCTGTTGAGTAGTTGCAACACAGACTGTTTGGTCCACAAAGCCTAAAATATTTACTACTTAATCCTTTACCAGGACTCCTGACATAGTGTTTTAGGATCAGCACTGGACTGTGAACCACCAGGTTGGAGGTTCAAACCCCCAGCTGTTCCTTAGAAACCCTATATAGGGATGCTATGAGTCAGAACTGACTCAACAGCACTTAAAAGCAACAACGACTATCTTTTACAAAGGAGTAGTCCTGTGGTTCAGTAGTTCAGTTCAAGCATTAACTAAAAAGTTATTGGTTCAAACCTACTAACTGCTCCATAAGCAAAAAAATGTGGCAGACAGCTCCAAAAAAGATTACAGCCTTGGAAACACTATGGGTAGTTCTACTCAGTTCCAGAGCGTCACTAGACTAGACACCAATGGGTATTACAGAAAAGATGTGCCTACCTCATTCTGTAATATTCAATTGTATCACACCACACAATTTGTAATGCTGCTATAAATATTTTTTCTTATAGAACACTTCTTTTGGTGCACATATATTTGTTGGGTACTTGCCTACAAATTGCTGAATCATGTGGTACAGTTCTACTCAACTTTAGTGGTGGTGGTTTCCAAGGCTATAAATCTTTAGAAAGTCTCATCATTCTTCCTCAGAGTGACTGATAGTTTCAAAATGCTGACCTTGTAGTTAGCAGCCCAGTTCATAATCTACTATGCTACCAGGATTCCTTATTCAACTTCAAAAGAAAATGGCAAATATGTTTTCCACAGGGGTTGAACCTATTTACAGTTCTATTGTTGTTGTTATTAAGTACCATGGAGTCGTTTCTGACTCATAGTGACCCTGCACAGGGTTTCCAAGGCTGTAAATCTTTACGGGAGCAGAAAGCCTCATCTTTCTCCCATGGAACAGTTGGTAGTTTCGAACTGCCGACCTTGTGGTTAGCAGCCCGATTCATAACCACTACGCTACCAGAGCTTCTTTCTACTAGCAGTATATTAAAATTCCTTTTGCTCTACATCCTCATTAACACTTGGCATTGTCAGGTTTTGTTTTGTTTTGAATTTAGCCCTTTTGAAAAGGATCAGTCTGTGGATACACACCTGGGATGGATCTTAAAGACACAATGCTAAGTGGAAAATGCCAATTACGATCTCATTTATATAAATTCTTAAAATTATAAACTTACATAGGAGTTAGGATAATAGAGGAGGTAAGTAGGGTAACATGAAGGGGAGCCATGTGGTGAAAACAGTTTTCTGACTTGATTATTGTGGTGGTTATAAGATCTGAAACGTAATACAATGAAACAGAACTACGGGAACACATTTGTAATAAGAAATGTCAATTTCACACTTTCATATATTATAATTGTGTTAAGATATAATCTTTAGAGGGAACTGGGTGACGAGTATCTAGGAGTTCTCTACTATTTCTGCAACTTCCTATGAATCTATGATTATTGTTAAAAAAATTTTAGTTAACCATTCTGATACATATGTATGCTCTCTCAGTGAGATTTTAATATCTATCTCTGTGGATGATAATAAGACTGAAAACCTTTCCTATCTTTGATGATTTGGATAGCTTCTTTTATGGGGTACTTTTCCATTCTATTCCTCATTTTTCTGTATGTTTCTTTTTCCTTTTGATTTGTAAGGGTTCTTTATAAACTGTTGTAAATATCTTACTTTGTTACCTTGCCTTTTGACTTTCTCAACTGTGTTTTTAGCGAAAAAGAAGTTCTACACAGTTCAGGGCAAGATGGCAGAGTTAGCAAACACACTGGGCCAACCCTCTGCCTCAGACATGGGAGATCGAGTGCAACAAACACAGATGGTGATCCTGAAACCCTGAGAATAGGACAGAGAGATGGACTGAGTGCCAACTAGAAGAAGAAACTGAAGAAGATCCGTGAAAGAGAAGGAAAATGGGCAGACTGTGGGTTGGAGTGGAGCAGTGTGGCCATCTTGAGCTTTTGTAAGCTGCTGTTAGTAAAGAAGCCTGTGGACATAGGACTTGGCTGGAGGTTGGTGGCAAAGGGGTGAATTCTCTTTTGTTCCCATGAACTCTTGGCAGCTAGAGACATGGCCAGTTACCACCCTGACCAACCTAGTGGCACCCCTTCCTGTGCAACCTCTGCAAGTTGAGCACCGAGCATAGTGATCCTGCTTCTGGAGGTTTGTGAACCCACAAAGAGCTTAAACTACACAGTGAACACAATACTAACTGCATGCACACTTCCAGTCTCTACACATCCACCAGGAGAGAGGTGATGCATGCCTGAGAATATATCAATATACAACGAATATCAACTAAATTAAATATGATACCACAGTGTCTCGGAGAAAAGAAACATTTTAACTTACACAAGGAAATAAGACAGTGTGCCTCAGACAAGTTACCAAAATAGAGTCTGAAAATATACAACCAGAAATACTATTGAAAATACCTGATAAACAATTTTACAGAATGTCAATTAGGTAACTTCAATTGAATGTGAGAAAGATCAAGAAAACTACAGATTAAATCAAGGAAAACAAAAAACTATGGAAAAAAAATAGAGAAACAAATTGCAAAAATTGGGAACCTTGGGAACCATGTAAAAACAAATCTTAGAAAGTCAGAGACTTCAGGAATAGATAATATACTAAAAATGCAATACACAGAATTGTATCAATGGAAAATCAAATTACTGAGCATCAGGAAAAATCTCTCAATAATCACCTGCTAGAGACCTGATGTGGTGCTGTGAGTTAATGTGCCAGACTGCAAAGCCATTTGAACTGCAAGGTCGGCAGTTCATGCTCACCAGCTGCTCCTCGGAAACCCTATACAGGGTCACTATGGGTCAGAACTGACTCGACGGCACTTAACAACAACAGAGGAACAATCAGAAAAAAAGAACAAATAATCTAAAGAAAGACTATGATTTATATGGGACAGTATGAAGTAGAATAACTCACATGTGATAAGAATTTCAGAACAGAAGACAAAAATAAATAAATAAAATAATAAAACCTATAGAGAATATTATCCAAGAGCTGTTGGAAAAAGACTTCCCTAACATCTTGAAAGATGGGGAATACAGTCATTTAAGAAATTATAGAAATTCCAAACAGGATAGATTGCAAAAGAGAAACACCAAAACATGTAATAATCAAAACTGTTCAAATACAAGGACAAGGAAAGAATCCTGAAAACAAAGCATATGATTTGTTGAATATAAAAACAGATGACACAATAAAACATTGAAAAAAAAAAAAAACCAGATGATATGCTCTGTAAACTTTCACAAGGCACAATAAAAAAGTTTTTTAAAAAATCTATAAACGTATAACAGTACATTATAGCTAATAAGGCAGTAAAAAAAAATTGTCTTCAACTTCTGGGAGAATAAAGAAACCTCAAGAAGTCATGCTGGCATTTGGGCCTATAGGCATCTTC
>NW_006408871.1:2440990-2441976 GCF_000296735.1 Chrysochloris asiatica | reverse complement strand
AGGACTCAAACAGTAAAAATTCCAGTTTTGGTATCAAACATTGAAAATATATATCCTAGATATTAATGTCAGCTGAAAAAGGCATGCTCTTAGTATATACTAACGTCAAGCTTTTGATTGTTTTAATGCCTGACTGGATGAACATGTGTCAAGTTAAATGAATCATTTCTTGTGGGAAATGTCATTCAGGCCTCAAATTTAAAACAACAATGTCTGTACCTCAGAATTTATGAGGCATACAAAATGAGGAGATTATGTGATGGAAAACAAAATAACAACAGAAAAAAAAAACAGAAACAGACTCACAGAGATTCAGGCAGTGGACTTATCAAGCAAACTTTAAAAATAACTATTAATATGTTAAAGCAACAAGAAAATATTACATAATATCAGCAGAGAACTAGAAGCCATTTAAAATAATCAAATGGATATTCCAGAGCAGATAAATACATACAAAATAACAATAAAATTCATTAGTGGAATGAATGGGCTGGATAACAGTTGTTGCTGGTTGTTAGGTTCCATTCAGTCAGTTCCAACTCATAGCAACCTTATGCAAAACAGAATAAAATACTTTCCAGTCTTGCGTCAACCGCATAATTATTACGCTTAAACCAATTGCTGTTGCCACTGTACCAATCCGTCTCATTGGAGGTCTTCCTCTTTTTCACTGACCCTCCACTTTATCAAGAATGATGTTCTACTGTGTGGCTACTAATTTGCTACCTCGGCCAGAGATTAAGTTCCCCTGTGAACTTGGTTGAACCCCAGCATAGTGATCCTGCTTGGTCGTCTTAGAGCAGGTGGAGGTCTGGCAACATCTTCTGTGTGGGTTCCCCAGCTGGTCTCCTTCCTCCCTGCCTTCTTCGGATGGTGTCTGTTTATGGTGGACGTGTGGCCAGAGACGGGCAAGGATCACGTGGAACCTCGGCAACCTAAGACAGAGCCATTGCCATGCTGCAATGAGTTTCGATGATGGGTAAGAC
>NW_006408871.1:2433797-2440379 GCF_000296735.1 Chrysochloris asiatica | reverse complement strand
CAGATGAAGTCTGCCCATCCTGGATTCTAAGACGCAATCTAGCTGTACTACTTAATACGTATTAGTTTGTTCTTCTAGCAGTCCACAGTACGTTTAATATTCTTCTCCATTCTTCTATGATCTTCCTTATTCATTGTCCAACTTTCACATGCATATGAGGCTATTGGAAATACCATGGCTTAGGTTCAGGAGCATTTTAGTCCTCAAACTGACATCTTTGCTCTTGAACACTTTGAAGAGGTCTTGTGCAGCAGATTTACTAATGCAATATGTCGTTTGATTTCTTGACCATGAGTGTTGATGGTTGATTCAAGTAAGGTGAAGTCTTTGACAACTTCAATCTTTTCTCCATTTATCATGATATTATTTATAGGTTCAGTTATAAGGATTTTTGTTTTCTTTACATTGAGGTACAACCCATACTGAAAGCTATGGCCTTTGATCTTCAACAATAAGTATTTTAAAGGTTGTATCATCTGCATATCTTAGGTTATTAATGAGTCTTCCTCCAATTCTGATGCTACATTCTTCTTGATAAAATCCAGCTTCTCACATTATATATCAATAAAGTGTTTAAAATTTAGGGTAAAATAAAGATATTTTCAGACAAAAAACAGTAATTTTCAGACTTTCTTTAAAAAAAAAACAAAACTAAAGAGTATTTTAGGCAGAGAAAATGGATTTCAAAAGATGGAAATACAAGAAGGAAAAAGAGTAATAGAAAGGGTAAATAATACATGTATAAATAGGAATGAATATTGACACTAAGTACAACAAAGCTTGTGTAACTGTATTATAATCAGAAAAAATAGTTTTTAAAGCAAAGATAATTATCCAATACATAAGGAGGAATATTTCATAAACATAACCAATTTAGGTTCCTCAGAAGACAGTTCTAAATTTTTATGCATCTAATAATATAGCCTCAAAACAAATAAGGAAAAACTGACATAGAAATAATCAAATTCATAATCATAGTGGGAGATTTTCATATTTTTTTTCTTAATGGAGTAAGCAAACCAAAAAATCAGTATGGATATAGAAAATATGCACAACAAAATTCAGAAACTTGACTTAATTGACATATGTGAAAAACACCTGTAGAATACATTCAACAACTGTAGATAGGATTCTTTAAGTGCACATGAACCCTTATACTTTACACAAAAAGATGAAACCTAGATGGACTGTAGCTCTAAATGTGACAGGCAAAATGATTAAATTTCTAGAAAATATAATACATCAATGACATTTGAAAAGGGAAAGACTTATTAGCCTAACAAAATAAAAGGGAATGATAAACTGTACTATGTTAAATAAAGAACATTTGTTTATCTATTAATTAATTAATTTAGGGGTGGGTCTGTGGGCTAATGAGTCCTGGTGTGGCACTGTGGGCTAATGAGTCAGGCTGCAAACTTGTTTGAACTGCAAGGTCAGTGGATCAAGCTCACCAGCTGCTCCTTGGAAACCCTCTATAGGGTCGCTATGGGTCAGAATTGACTCAACAACACTTAACAACAACAGGACTAAGAATTAGAGTTGGAACTATGGTTAAGTCTCGGCAAGGCCTAGAATTTCATTTATTGTGAGGGTTATGGTTAAGACTTAACCACCTGCACCACTAGGGCTCAGTAGGAAGGTTGACCTGAATTACCTAGTCTACTACTACTGGCTGGACAACTGAAGTCTGAGTTTTCGTTTTTGTCTTTAACTACTACCTTGTATTATTCTAAAAAAAGTAGACAAACAACTTGAAGAGACTTAATCATCTAGTGTACAAAAAGAACTCATAAAGAAATTAATTATAATTCAATATGAGTTAAAAATAGGCACATGAGATACACAGGAGAGTAATTTTTCTGAAGTAGATGGCTAGAAGAGCTATTTCCAAAAAAAAAAAAGTCTAACCAGATAGTAATATCTGAAAAGGAGTTTAGCAAATAAACAATGTGGAAAGATACTGCAAAGGAAAAGCATGAAAGCATAAATCAACAACCTGGCATTTCTAGAGCACAGATTTTAAAGCTGAAAGCCGCGGCATACTGAGTAGACAGATACATAAGAACCAAATCATGAAAAAAGAACATTTTTTTGCCAAGACATTTGACTGAATAGCATTAAAAAGAATAGAAAAATGGTCAAAGTTTTCATTTTAGAAAGATAAGAAATTGACATTGTTTTCCCTTGCAATTCCGTATCTTGAAAAGGATGTAAGCCTGAAACTACCAATGGGTATCACTGCTGCCAAATGGAGAAAACTTGACTGACAATTAAGTGAACACAGAGAAGAAAAATACAAGCCCATTGCAGTCAGTCAAAGTCGATTCTGACTAATAGTGACTCTAGAGGACAGAGTAGAACTGTCCCATAGGGTTTCCAAGCCTATAAATTTTTCCAGAAGCAGATTGCCACATCTTTCTCCCATTGAGCAACTAGTGGGTTTGAACCACAGACCTTTCGGTTAGCAATTGAGTGCTTGAACTACTGCACCACAAGGGATCCTCAATAAGACGCCAAAAAGAAAACATTCTATACCAGCTGCTCCGCGGGAGAAAGATGAGGCTTTCTACTCCCGTAAGGATTTACACCCTCGGAAACCCTGTACAGGGTCGCTATGGGTCGGAACCGACTCGATGGCATGTAACAACAACAATATATAGTGATAAAAATTTCCATGCAGCAAGAAGATATAATTATAAACATGCATGCATCTAACACCAGAACCCCGAAACATATGAGGCACAAATTGACAAGATAAAAGTTCCACAGTATTAGAAATTCCCTATAATGAATAGAAAAACCAGCCAGAGAGAGGTCAATGAAAAACCAAAAAATGGTAACAACATTATAAGCCAAATTTGATTTAACAAAGACATACAACAGCACAATATATATTATACAATATGCACACGTATACATGAACATTCTTCAGCATAAACTACATGTTAGACCATAAAACAAGTATTAATAAATTTAAAGACTGAAATCATAAGAAGTACCTTTTCTGATCACAATAGACTAAAACTGGAAATTGTTATTAAAGGAAAGGAAAATTGGAAATTCACTCGTAAAGCATCAATGGGTCAATGAAATAGAAAGAGAAATCAGAAAAGACTTAAGAGTCAAAAGAAAATGAAAAAAAAAAAAATCACATACCAAAACTTAAGGGATGTAAACAGAGAAATATTTATAGTAATAAATGTTTACATTAAAAAAGAACACTCTTAAATCAATACCCTACTATACAATTAAAGAAACTAAAAAAAGAGAAGAGAAACCCAAGGCCAATACTACTGTTGTTGTTAAGTGTTGTCGGTTGCGACTCTGTGTAAGGTTTCCAAGGACCGTCTGGTGAGTTTGAACTGCCAACCTTGTGGTTCAAACAGACCTTGCAGTCCAGTGCTTTATCATACAGTGCCACAACAGGACTCTCCAAAGTTACTAGAAGGAATGAAATACCCAAAATCAAAGCAGAAATAGAAAATTTATAAAAAAAGAAACCAGAAAGTTGTTCCTTGAAAAGATCAATAAAATTGACAAAATTTTACCTAGACTGACAAAGAAAAACAAAAAAGCAAGAACTCAGATCAGAAGTGAAAGTGGGGATACTATAAATGATCCTAAAGGTAAGAGAGTATTATGAACAATTATGTACCAAAAATCAGATAACTGCAGGACAGTTAATTATTTAGTATGACCCTTCCTGCTGCTGTTATTGTTGTTAGGTGCCATCAAGTCACTTCAAACTCAAAGAAAGCTTATGCACAACAGAACAAAACACTTTCTGGTCCTGCACTATAGTCCTTCATTCTATGATGTATTATAAATCCTAGCCTCTATACCTGTGATTGGAGTCCTGATGTGGCACCGCGGGTTAATGCACTGGATTGCAAGGTCAGTCTGAATCACCAAGTCGGTGGTTCAAGCTCACCAGCCACCCCAGTCTGAACCAATTCAATGGCAATTAACAACATGCCTGTGATAACAGAAGTCCTGGTATGGTGCTGTGGGACCAGCACTGGAACTGGAGTGCTAACCACAAAGTCAGTGGTTCAAACCCACCAGCTGCTCCTTGGAAACCCTATATATAGGGTAGCTATGAGTTGGAACTAACTCAATGGCACTTAACGAGAAAAATGCTTGTAATCATACACACATTGTGAACTGAGTTGCTAATGAGGCATGATTAAGGTTGGAGTAAGATGTGACACTGTAGGATAAGCATTAAAATGCTAATTGCAAAATTGGCAGTTCAAACCCACCAGCCGCTCCTCAGAAGCCCTATAGAGGGTCACTGTGAGTCTGAAACAACTGGACAGCACTTAACAACAACAAAGGATTTAGGTGGAACTAAGAATTAAGAATGCCCCACTGACCCCACCCCACTTTACTAGAGGATGTAGCTCAAGTCACCACCTTATTTTCCTTGGAAGCATGCCTGAGTACAATATATAGGAATGCTTGTTCTGAACCCTGATTCTAGCTCATCTCTGTCAGAACTCCAGTTCCTTAGACTTGAGGCCTACCAACTGACCTGATTCACCAGCTCCCGCAGTCTCGTGCATCAACAGTCTGTCATCTGACCTGCTGAATTGGATTCCTCAGCATCTGAGTCTATTTGGGTGAGGAGAATCCTCCAGACTAACCTATGAACTACAGATTTGAGACTTGCCAGACTCCACAATTGCTTGAGCCATTTCTATGACAGTTGTTTGTTCTGTGAGACGTTGCAACGTACTGCAGAACCCTGAGACGTGAGGGAGGGAAGAGTGGTGATTGATATCAGGAACTGTGGAGTGGTATAACATACTGGAAAAGTCAGACATTTGGGATACCATAAACCTCCACCTCCTGGTGGCCTGCCTCATACTGATCATTCTAAAATAAATTATCTATGAAATAACTTTGAAATGGACAAATTCATAGAAACACAAAAACTACTTAAATTGACTCAAGAAGGAAAATTTCAACAGAACCAACTCTACAGCATGTAGCCACAAACAAAAAGTAAAGACATTGAATCCGTAATTTAAAAAGCATCCAGTGAAAACGTCTGAATTAAAGGACACCAACCATACATTTAAAGAAGAATAAAACCAAGGAGGCTTAAACACCTACAAAAACCAGAAGAAGAGGAACACTACGAATTTCATTCTATGAAATAAGCATTTCCCTGACACCACGAAAAAGAAACTACAGACTAATATCCATTATGAATTGTTGTTGTTGATAATTTCCGTTGATTCGATTCCGACCCATAGCGACCCAGTATAGGGTTTCCAAGGAGCATATGGTGAACTTGAACCACCGACCTTGCAGTTCAGACTTTGCAGTCTGATGCATTAGCCCACAGGGCCACACCAGGACTCCATTATGAATATAAGATGTAAACATCCTTACAATACTTAAAAACTCAGTGTAACACCATATTAAAGTGGTTATGCAACATAGCCAAACAGAATTTATTACAGGTATACAAAGTAAGTAAAAAAATCAATGTAATACATGGCATAATAGAACAAGGAAAAAGAAACACATGATCATCTCAATTGACACAGAAACCACATGACAAAACCCAATACTATTTCATGATAAAAATACTTCACCTAGGAAGAGAAGAAAAAAATCCTCAGTCTGATAAAGGGCATTTATGTAAAATCTGCAACTAATTATATTCAGTGGGAAACAACCCAAGAGCTTTCCCCTTAACATCAGGAACAAAAATGCCTGTTGTCACTACTGCTATTCACTAGAAGGTATACCCATAGCAAATACACAAAATGATACAAAATATAATCAAGGGGCAAGATGGCAGACTAGGCAGGTGCACTACATGGACCCTCGATAAAAAAGATACAAGAGACAAAATACAACAAACACAGCTGAAAATTCTGGCACCTTGAACTTCAGAAGAAAGGATTGAGAGGTGGATGGAGTGCTTGCTGGGAGGAGAGGTTGAGCAGGGACAGCAAGAGAGAGTGACTAGAGAACAGCTGGCCAGATACACTCAATCATATCATGAGCAGCTTTTGCAGCAGAGTGAGGACTGGCTTTCATATGTGGCGGGAAAGGTGTGATTTCTTCTTTTTCCCCACACTTTCCTGGTGACAGGAAGTGTGGCAAGTCCCATCCTTATCCATCCACAGCGCAGACCCTGTTCTCCAGGAGTTCAGGCTGCATGGTAGGGAACCATGCAAGCACTAGGTGGGGGCTGGCTGTGCTGCTTTGGTTTGCTATTTTGGTGCCTAGATTCAGGTGGGCTTGACTCCACAGCTATAAAACCCAGAGTCACCAACCAGGCCAATATTTAACTCGTCACTCCCAACTTCTCTGTGGTCCTAACAGACACAGAAAACAGCTCCATCAAGGACCCCCAAGAACTACTTTCTGACTGAGTGTCCTAAACATAAATAACACCGAGGTCAACCAGAACTCTAGCTAGAGCCAGGAACTCTGCTGTCACATCCCTTCCACAACCATCTTTTGAACTTGAACTGCAGAAGCCACCCAGGAATTTTCCCCCTCTGACTCCAACAAGACTCCAACTACTGCACTATTTGTTTTAACAAATACCACAAC
>NW_006408871.1:2430689-2431628 GCF_000296735.1 Chrysochloris asiatica | reverse complement strand
CATGGCTTGGGTCAGGCGCACCTTAGTCCTCAAGCTGACATCTTTGCTCTTCAAAACTTTAAAAAGTTTTGTGCAGCAGATTTGCCTAATGCACTATGAATGGTATAATATTTATTATTGTTGTTAAGTGCCATTGAGTCAGTTTCTGAGTCTATAATTCTAAATTCTATGCAGGAGCACAAAGCCTCATCTTTCTCACACAGAGTAGCTGGTGGGCTTGAACCACCGACCTTGTGGTTTTCAGGTCAGTGCTTATCCTACAGAACCACTGTACTCCCGGTATAATATTTAGCAGTGAAAAAAATAGTGGATAATTTTTATTTTGAATGCAGTAGGATAAGCACTGGACCACAAGGTTGGTTAAAACTGCAGTCAGTGGTTCAAACTGCAGTCAGTGGTTCAAACTCACCAGCTACTCCTTGGAAATTGTTTACAGGGTCTCTATGAGTCAGAACTGACTTGACAGTACATAACAACAAGAACAATAGATAAATAAAGAGAATGGTGATAGTTGCGGATACTAGGTGATACGCAATTAGGTATGATTTGATTTATACAAAGTACAAAAATGGGAAATAACATATTTTTTAGGAATACTGTCAAAGGTGTTAACAATTAGAACACATTTACACATTTCTAATTATAAGATATTTTACAATAAAACAGTTGTTACTTAAAAATAACTGAATGTAGAGAACTAGTTAAACTCCGGAGACTTTCTGCCGCTTTGCTTGTTGGGCGTGGGGAATGGGGAATTAACAGATGTTACAGACTTTGCAATTGTTCATCAACCATCATATGTTTTATTGCCTGTTAACATTCTCAGAAGCTAGGCAAATCATTGCGGTGCCTGGCCCTTAAACGTGCCACGTGTCTTTGCTCTTACGTCAAGAATCACTGCACTAATAGGAATTGTTACCTTTTTTTGCCCTGCCCACC
>NW_006408871.1:2405582-2427187 GCF_000296735.1 Chrysochloris asiatica | reverse complement strand
AGGGTTGGAAATGTAAAGGTAGACATTTTACAGCAAGGAGGGGAGTGGTTAACTTTTCAGTCTAGGAGCGGAGGTCCCTAGGACCATCAACAGAGAAGAGTAGAGAGCGGGACCCTACCCAGAGAAGCAGTGATACCTGAAATGGAGCCAGAGATGATGACGTGGAGCGATGGAACAGCTGGAGACTTTAGATCCAGAAAGGGAGAGCAACTGTGTGCTGAAGACCTGGGGAGTATGGGGGAAGGATTGCATGGATGGGATTGTAACCATGGTAATGAGATGATATACGATAGAATGAATGTTAAACTAATGTTCTCCCATGTAAACTATCACATAATTCACAATAAAACATTTAAGAAAAAGAAAAGAAAAGTGGGTCAAGTACTTATTGAAAGAATTGAATAGATGCAGCAAGTGAGGTGACTGATAAGCAGCAGTGCCCAACAGGACCTGTCATCATGAAAGTTCTTTAGAGATGAGAAAACATATTCACACTGCAGAAACCTACTTGTGGCTCATGGAAATAAAGGTGCAATTTCACTTTCTTTTTATTTTTTTATTTTTTTCCAACCAGCATAAAATAGCCCCAGGGAATCTCCTGCTTTCCAGACAGTCAGAGCCACTCCAAGGTTGTGAGCCCTAGAGAGGAGCTATGTACAGTAATCCTACTAGGACATGCTCTGATTCAAATCTACAAAGTTGACCATGGCCAGCCTTGGACTGCCTCTCACTAAGAGACGGGGCTAAACAGATTTATGAGGTAGAAAAAAAAAAGGGGGGGGTTAGAGAAAGGAGGACAAAAATCTGGGTGGGCCCACAGGACATAGCATAGTCATTTTGAATTTTATCAAGCAGCTGTGAAGGCAAGAGGAGAGAAAGTCATTGACTCATTTTTCGCTGTGTGGGCAATTTTGTTTTCCTTCTTCTTGCATCACACAACAGAAGACAGCATCTGCAGCCATGTAGCTAAGCCACAGATATACCCTCTACAACCCTACCAATTGGGCAAGAGCCAATACCAGCTGCTATACAACAGAACAGAGTCCTGGTGTGGCACTGTGGGCTAATGCATCAGACTGCAAAGTCATCTGAACTGCAAGGTCAGTGGGTCAAGCTCACCAGCTGCTCCTTGGGTCAGAATTGACTTGACAGCACTTAACAACAACAACAACATACAACAGAGCAATGATTACAACCCATATTGACAAAATCCATTCCAAATTGAACTGTACACACAATAAACGGAGAAGATCATCTCCATATCACACCCACCAAGAGGCAATTGGTGAGTGTCTAAGAATACACCAATATACATTCATCAACTTTATTTTAAAACACCACCACCACAATGCTCAGAAAGCAGCAGAACTGTTCACATGAAGAAACAAGACAGAGTAGCAGCTCAAACAAATGATGAAGAAGATGAATTACAAAATGCTTTTGAGGAAGAAGAAGCACAGGAACTACTTGAAAAAGAATTCAGAAGAATGATATTGAGGTACATACAGATGTTCCACAGAAAAGTTGAGAAAAACAAGGAAGAATTCACAAAAATACTACAGAAACTATCAAACAAAACAGACAAAGCATTGGAGACAATACAAAACCTTCAAATAGAAACACTGAAGATCAATACTAAGTTATCAGAAATGAACAGTACACTGAAAGGGCAAAGGAATATAATTGAATCAATGAAAGCCAGAATTAGCAAGCTTGATGGCAAATCTCTCCATACTACTAAGATAGACAAACAATTAGAATAAAGAATAAAAAAAATCTGAAGAAAGCCTAAGATTCATGTGGAACAACAACATGATCAGCATTACAGAACAGGAAGAGAAAAAAAAAAAAACACATAGAAATGATAGTTGAAAAGCTGCTGGAAGAAAATTTCCCTAGCATCATGAAAGTTGAGTATGCACAAAGCTGAACAAACCTCAGGTAGGATAGACCCCAAAAGGAAATCACCAAGATACATCATAGTCATACCCTTTGAAATCAAAGGCCAGGAAAGAATATTGAAATCAGCTCATGAAAAACAAAATTTTGCCTATAAGGGAAAGCCAGTAGGATTAAGTTCTGACTTCTCAGTAGAAATCATGCATTCAAGATGGAAATGGGGAGATAAATACAAAACTCTGAAAGAAAACAACTACCAACCAAGAATCCTAAGCCCAGCAAAACTGTTCCTCAAGCACAACGGCGAACTTAGAACATTTCCTTATCAACAGCAAAATTAAACCATTTCCAGGTAAATAAAAATTAAAGGAATCTGTAAAAACCAAGCCAACTTTACAAAAAAAATAAATGGAGTCCTTTGGACTGAGAACCAACAACAGCAGACAACAACTGTAGACTGAGATACACGGCAGCACCACCAAGAATTCAATCCAGATATAGAAGCATCTATACCTGATGAAGAAATGTGATAAGAAATGATGCTGGAGAACTCATGATAGAATTCTGCAAAATCAATGATTTGTTCATTTCAAATACCTTCTTTAGACAGCATAAGAGACAACTATACACATGGACCTCAGGAGATGGAATACATAAAAATCAAATTGACTACATCTGCGGTAAGAAATGATGGAAAAGCTCCATATCATTAGTCAAAATAAGGCCAGGGGCAGACTGTGGAAGAGACCAACAATTACTCATATGCAAATTCAAACTGAAGATGAAGAAAATGAAAACAAGTCCACGAGAGCCAAAATATGGCCATGAATATATCCTAACCGAATTTAGAGATCATCTGAAGAACAGATTTGATGCATTAAACACTAAAGACCAAAGACCAGAAGAGTTGTGGGATGCTATCAAGAACATCATACATGAAGAAAGCAAAAAATTATTGAGAAGACAAGAAAGAAGGAAAAGGTCAAAATGGATGTCAGAAGGGACACTGAAACATACTCTCCAGCGTAGAGATGCTAAAGCAAATGGAAGAAATTAGGAGGTACAAGAGCTGAACAGAAAATTTCAAAGATCAGCTCAAGAAGATTAAGCCAAATATTACAACAAAATGTACAAAGATCTGGAATCAGAAAACCAAAAAGGTAGAACATGCTCAGCATTTCTCAAGCTGGGGGAACTGAAGAAAAAATTCAAGACTTGACTTTTGTTACTGAAAGATTCTCTGGGCAAATTATTGAATGACGCAGAAAGCATCAAGAGAAGATGGAAGGGATACACAGAGTCACTGTACCAAAAGGAAAGGGTTAATGTTCAACCATTTCAAGAGTCAATGATACTGAAGGAGGAAGTCCAAGGTGCATTGTAGGCATTGGCAAAGAACAAGGCACCAGAAATTGATGGAATACAAATTGAAATCTTTCAAGAAAATAAGGCAGCACAGGAGGCACTCACTCATCTATTCCAAGCAATTTGGAAGACAACGATCTTGCTGACTAATAGGAAGAGATCCATATTTGTGCCTATTCCAAAGAGAGGTGACCCAACAGAATGCAGAAATCATTGGACAATCTCTTTGCTATCCCATGCGAATAAAGTTTTGCTGAAGGTAATACAGAAACGGCTACAATCATACATTGACAGAGAACTTCCAGAGGTCCAAGCTGGATTCAGAGAGGCCATGGAACGAGGGATATCATTGCTGATGTCCGATGGATCTTGACTGAAAGCAGAGAATATCAGAAAGATGTTTATTGACTACACAAAGGCTTTCAATTGTGTGGATCGTGACAAGCTATGGACAACATTGCGAAGTATGAGTATTCCAGAACACTTAATTGTGCTCATGAGGAATATGTACATGAACCAAGAGGCAGTTGTTTGAACAGAACATGGGAACACTGAACAGTTAAAAATTAAGAAAGGTGTGTGACAGGATTGTATTCTTTCACCATACTTATTCAACCTGTATGCTGAGCAAATAATACGAGAGGCTGAGTTCTATGAAGAAAATTGTGGCATTAGGATTAAAGGAAGACTCATTAACATCCTACAATATGCAGATGATACAACCTTGCTTGCTGAAAGTGAAGAGGACTTAAAGTATTTACTGATGAAGATCAAAGAGCACAGCCTGTAGTATGGATTTTATCTCAATGTCAAGAAAACAAAAATCCTCACCACTGGACCAATAAACAACATTCTTATCAACTGAGAAAAGATTGAAGTGGTCAAGGACTTCATTCTTCTTGCATCAACAATCAACACTCATGGAAGCAGCAGTCAAGAGATCAGACAATATATTGCATTAGGCAAATCTGATGCACAAATACTTTTTAAAGTGTTGAAGAGCAAAGATGTCAGCTTGAAGACTAAGGTGTGCCTGACACAAGCCATGGTATTTTCAATAACCTTATATGCATGCAAAAGCTGGACAGTGAATAAGGAAGACTGTAAAAGAATTGATGCTTTTGAGTTATGGTATTGGAGGAGAATATTTAAAGTGCCATGGGCCGCCAAAAGAACCAACAGATCTGTGTTAGAAGGAGTGCAGCCAGAGTGCTCCTTAGAGGCCAGGATAGCCAAACTTCATCTCTCATACTTCAGACACATTGTCAGGAGGGAACAGTCACTGGGGAAGGATATCATGTTTGGTAAGGTGGAGGGTCAGAGACAAAGAGGAAGACCCAATCCAGTGAGATGGGTTGGCAAAGTAGCCCCATCAATGGGCTCAAGCGTGGCAACAATAGTGAGGTTGGCCCAGGATCGGGCAGTATTTCATTCTGCTGTGCATAAGGTCACTATGAGTCGGTACCGACTCAACGGCACCTACTAACAACAGCAAGGCTTAAAGGTTGTGAGAGAAATATGAGGCTTTCTGCTCCTTCGAAGATTCAAAGGCTTGTAAATCATATACACGGTTGTTATGAGTTGGAACCAACTCAATGGCAGTTAACAACAACAACAAGGCTTAAAAGGAGCCAAGTGCAGGAATTTGGGAGGACCTCACTACCACCAAGAACTAGAGCTGGGAGTGTAGCATGTCCTTTGGACCCAGAGTCCACACACTGAGAACTTGCTAGACCCAAGAGACAAAGTTTTAACACTGAGATAGAATGGCATGACAATGACAAGGGATTTACAGCCTAGGTTTGTCAATTCATGAAGCAAGAGAACTTAGTCCTTTGGGTAAGAGGATTCCTGGTGGACTCACATGCCTCTGGGCAATTATCAATATAGGTAAAGAGCTTTGCAAAACTTGCCTGAGTAAGGAAGAGGCCAAGCCAAGATCCAAGGACTGAGGGTCAAGAGCAAGGGCTCATAGCCAAAGGCTGAGAGTCCTAGCTATGCACACAGCAGAAGGAGCTGTCCTTATTGAAGAACTGTATCCTCAATCAACTTTTAAGTTGATCCTGACCCTGAATTGTAACCCATTAATTTCCCTAATAAACTCCATAATCGCGAGTATGATCTATGTAGCAATTGCAATGAATTATCCATTCCAACAGACCAGAGAATGCCATGGGAGGAAGATCTGGTGTTAGAATTGGTCAAAGAAAACAACTGAAAAATGGAGCTATGTCTGACCTCTATCTCATCTGAATCAGCTTTGACCTAATGCTGATGGGTTTTCTCCCTTCTCCTTGTTATATGATGTCTGCTACCACACTGTTTTTATAAACTGTATGAAAATGTAATTTTGTGCCTTATTCATATAACTGTTTGCCTGTCTATAATGATTTCTTAATTTCTTGTGAAATGTCATCCAATTCACTAAATTCTCTAATTCTGTCTAATCTATTAATCCTATCTCTTAACTGAGCTTTTAATTTCATTCATAATTTTTTAAAATTTATGCTGGTTCTATGAAGTTTATTTTTCAAATATGGCTATTTAAAAAAATTCCTTATTCCCTGGACATATTTTCATTTATTTAAACATAATATATAAGTAGTCTCTGACTTACAACATGGTTCCATTCCAACAAGTCTGCTGTAAATTGGTTCTAACATAAGTTTCCATAATTATTACCTTTTATTATTTACATTTTTTATAAATCCAATCATTATTTGCCATTGGGGGTTGACAAGAGAATGATAACATCAGCAAATTATGTGCTGTAACATTTTACATATTAATAACAATAAGATGTATGGAAAAAAAAAACAATGATAGTGTGGTTCATTATAACTCAAATATGTTATAAGTTGGGGACTACTTATTAGTTACTTCATATTCTCTGTTTAAGACTTTCAATATACAAATTATTTCATGGTATGGGTCTGCTGAACACTAAACTTCCTACTTGTTTCTGTGTCACCTAGTTGTGTAAATTTGATTGTATGATTACAACTTCTGGGTCAATTATTTATTTATTTCCCTGCTTTGGTGAGCTTAAACCACTAACCTTGCAGTTCAAACGGTTTGGCAGTCTGGCGCATTAACAAACAGTGCCACACCAGGACTCCTTTACTGTCATATAAATTTGCCTTCACTTTGAAACAACTGAGCCAAGCCCTGTCGTTGTTATGTGCTGTGGAGTCGGTTCCGACTCATAGCGACCCTGTACAGGGTTTCTGAGGCTATAAATCTTTACCGGAGCAGAAAGCCTCATCTTTCTCCCGCAGAACAGCTGGTAGTTTCGAACTGATGACCATGAAGTTCCAAGTTCAATTAGTAACCACAACGCTACCAGAGCTCCCTTAGGGACTGCCTGTATCACAAATAAAATAGTATGTTTAAGCGTAGTGGTTACAAATCGGGCTGCTAATCTCAGGGTCAGCAGTTCGAAACTACCAGCTGTTCCGCGGGAGAAAGAGGAGGCTTTCTGCTCCCTTAAAGATCTACAGCCTCGGAAACCCTATACAGGGTCGCTATGAGTCGCAACCGACTCCACGGCACATAACAACAAACAAGGGAAGATTTTCAATGGAGAAAGTTTACAAAAACATACTTCTTCCCTAAGCAATAGAAAAACCAGAGAATTGTTCAGGTTCACTGACAAGCTTTCATAGCCTGGGTCAGAGCTCCAAAATCCCAGGGACAAGAGAACATAAAAATCCGAAAGCAGTGATGGAAATTCCAGGAATAATTGAGCAGTCAAGAAGGAAAGAACACTTTCTTGCTAATGATATAAATCCATGGACAAACAGTTCCAATGGACAAATTCAATTATTTGTTGGCCTCAAGCTACACAAAAGTAATGTATATATTTAACTATTGTTATTATATCTAACAATTTCTAAGTTTTCTTTCCTACTTGATATATCATTTTTCCCTTACAATTCTACCCCCAAAACAAATTCTAAGTTGTAGGGGGTGGTGGTGGTGTTACATGGCTACTGATAATAAGGATATGTCAGGAAAAGATCTCTTCTTATCCCTATCTGTACCACTATAATTAATACCCCAAAAAACCTGCAGATATACAGTAGGCTTTTCCAGTTCTACCTTAGGTTTCATTTTAATAACTGGGATATGGACCAGGATCTAGAGAGAAAAGCAAGAAGATAAAAAACTGAAATAAAGTTACAAACAGCAGTCCTAGTATCACAGTAATTATTAGAAAAGGAAGGACCGTCAGCCACTTTAATCTTTGATTCTATGTCCACAACCAGTTCCACTAGCACTGACTGCAATGCAAAGGATGAAAGCAGCCAACATAATGACCAGCCCTCTAAAGTCACTGTTTCACATATGTTGTGATTATGCCCAGGTAAAGAATGTACTTATAAACTGTTTGTCTATATTAACTTCAATTTTTGTCCTAATTTATGAGAAAGGGTCTTCTTATTTTGAAGACTTTACAAATTCCACCTAAAACACTCAAGGGTTTTAATCACTGAGTACTAATTATTCAGTCACACCTTGAGAAATAATATATTGCTATTATTTTTCAAGGTGTTACCATCTAATATGTTTCTAGAAATTTCATAAATTAAAATTTTTACATTAAAAATTTCATGAAGACTGAAGTTCAGGGAAATATAAATAGCAATATACAACTTTAAATAGTTTATCAACAGACATATGTTAGCCACACACAATTACCTTTATAGATGTGCTTTTATATTCATCCTCTTCCATCCATAAATCCTGTTCATAGTAATATAAGCCATCATTGATAACTTTAGCAAGATCAGATGTAATTTTTGCCTGAGACATGTGGCTGCCTGTTCGATCTCCTCCAGGATGTTTTCTCATGTAAGGTGGTGTCTGAGTTACAATCAAAATCTTGTTTAAATCCTGGTCGTCAATTTCATAATCTGAATCATTTTCAGACCAATCACTAAATGTGTTTTTCAGACCTCCTATTTGTTGTATCTCTTCATCAAATAAAAAATCAAGTTCTTCTTGCTCTTGATCTTCTGAAGATTGGAATTGATTTGATGACTCATCAGGTACAGATGTCGATTCCTGAAAGAATAAGTTGGTATTTCATAAAAAAAACGTTATCACTTTTTAAATCAACGTCATAAGTTTTATAAGAACAAGCTTATACATGCTCAATAAGTAGTTTAGCTGAAAATTTTAAAAGATTATTAAGTTGGTATTATTCAACCATAATAAAGTGATTGCTAATTACCAAGTTTAACTTTAAGAATAAAAATGTTGAGTAAAAGAGGGGTTACTTTAAAAATTCTTTTATATCACCTATTATATCAAACTTATTCATTTTACAAGTGAGAAACTGGGGTCTAGAGATGTGACACTATTGGCCTACAGTTATAGAATCAGTCAAGAGTAGTAGTGCTGAAGGATAAGCACTAGACCACAAGGTCAATTTGAACAGCAAGTTGGTAGTTCAGACACACCAGCCACTCTTCAGAAACCCTATATAGGGTTGCTATGAGTTGGAATCGACTCAATGGCACTTAACAACAACAACAGTGGCACTGTAGGGTAAGCACTGGACTGCTAACCTCCAAGTTAGAAGTTCACACCCACCAGCCACTTCTTGGAAACCCAGTATACGGTTGCTATGAGTCAAAAGTGCCGTGACGGCCTTTAACAGCAACAACAGGACTTCTGACTAAATCTTCTGACAGACTCAATGATCTTTCCTAGCCTAAACCCTTTTAACTTTACAATTATACAATACGGAAGTCAAAAAGTATTGCTATAAAATCACAGACCTCTATTAAATGAAAGTATCAAAATGTGAAGCTATTGTTCCATGGCATATCCTCCATCTAAGTGTTTACACTTCTGAAGTATATCCATCTCTCCTCCCTGAAGAACTCTAAGCTCTCATTTACACAATGTCAAAACATTAGTTTTGGCATCCTCAAGGGACTCAAACTATATTTCTTTTAGATGTTGTTCTTTGAGTTTGAAAAGCAAAAAGAAGTCAGAGATCCCTAGGACCATCAAGGGAGAAGAGCAGAGAGCGGGACCCTACCCACAGAGGCAGTGATGCCTGAAATGGAGCCAGAGATGATGACATGGAGTGATGGAGCAGCTGGAGACTGTAGATCCAGAGAGGGAGAGTGACTATGTGCTGAAGACCTGGGGGGTATGGGGGAAGGATTGTATGGAGGGGACTGTAACCATGGCAATGAGACGGTATACGATAGAATGAATGTAAAACTAATGTTTTCCCATGTAAACTATCACATAATTCACAATAAAACATTAAAGAAAAAAAAAAAAGAAGTCAGAGAGACAAGATCAGGGATGTAGGATGGATGGAGTAAGGTTTCCCAACAAAATTATTATAAGACCACCCTTGATACCCTCAAAAAATGAGCAGGTGCATTGTTGCAATGGGGAAAAAAAAATATTCCTTGGCACAACTTTCCTGGGCCTATTCTCACCAACACAGCTTTCAGTTTTCTTAAAACTTCTTCATAAGTCCCTATGATTGTCCTGTCTCTTCCAGAAAATGATCAAAAACTATCCCCTCTGAAATCTAAAATAATCAACATCACCTGAGCTAACTGAGCTAACTAGCACAGCAGAATCCCTAGGAAGTCACTGTTTTGACGTTTTTTTGGAAGATACCCTAACAAGACTAAGACAGGTATGCTATTGAGAGAACTTGTCTGCAGTCATCCAATGATTAAATATACACATATTTAAACATGTTTTGTTTGGAATACACTGTGCATGTTATTGCTGTTGGGTGCCACCATGTAGGCAAATTATAGAGACCCTATGCACAACAGAACAGAATACTGCCCAGTCCTATGCCATTCTCACAACTGTTAAATTTGAGCATAATGCCACTGCGTCAACTCAATCTCATTGGGGTCTTTTTCTTTTTTTGTTGATCCACTACTTTACCAAGCATGATGTCCTTTTCCAGAGACTAGTTCCACCTGATAATATGTGCAAAGTATGAAAAACAAAGTCCTGCCATACTGGCTTCTAAGTAACATTCTGGCTGTACTTCTTCCAAAACAGATCTGTTTGTTCTTCTGGTGGTTTCACATACTTTTAATATTCTCCTGTAACATCATAATTCAAATGCACCAATTCTTCCAAAGTCTTCTTCATTCATTGTCCAACATTCACATGCATATGACACTGTTGAAAATACCATGACTTGGGTCTGGTGTCCTCCAAGTGACATCTTTGCTTGTCAACACTTTACAGAGGTCTTGTGCAGCAGATCAGCCTAATACTGTATGTTGTTTGGTGTCCTGTTGTGGCTCTGTGGGCTAATGCGTCAGACTGCAAAGTTGTTTGAACTGCAAAGTCGGTGGCTCAAGCTCACCAGCTGCTCCTTGGAAACCCTATACAGGGTGGCTCTAGGTCGGAATCGACTCGACGGTAATTAACAACAACATATGTCATCTGACTTCTTGATTGCTGCTTCCTTGAGTGTTGATTGTGCATACAAGCAAAGTGAAGTCTTTGACAACTTATAAAACCCTGGTGGACATTTTTCCTGACTTTAAACCATTCAGTATCCTCTTGTTCTGATCAAACAATTGTCTCCTGATCTGTGTACAGATTCCTCATGAGCACAATAATTAAGTGTTCTAGAATACCCATTCTTCCAAATGTAAAGCAAAGTTTGTCATGATCCCCACAACCTTTGCACAGTCAATAAAGCACAAGTAGACTTCTTTCTGGTATTCTCTGCTTTTAGCCAGATCCATCTGACATCAGCAATGATACCCTTGTTAAACACCCTATTCTGAATCCAGTGGATTTCTGTCAATTCTCTGTCGATGTACAACAATGTACTGCTGCATTTGAACTCTCATCCACAAAATTTTACTTGTATGTGATATCAATGACATTGTTCAATGATTTCCACATTTTACTTTGGAATGGGCACAAATATGGATTCGTTGGATTCCAACTCGTTGGCCATATAACTATCTTCCACATTTCTTGGCATAGACGAGTAAATACCTCCAGGGCTGCATCAGTTTGTTGAAAGATGTCAACTTGTATTCCGTCAATTCCTGGAGCTTTGTTTTATACCAATGTCTTCAATGCAACTTAGACTTCTTCCTTCAGTACCATGTTACCTCTTGAAATAGTTGAACATTGACCATTTGTCTTTGGTACAATGACTGCTATACGTCCACCCAATCCGCCATCTTATTTGTTCCTCCAGTGGGTTTGTTTTTGACACATGTCTCCAAGGTTTCTATATTTTACATGAAATGGTACATTACCTATAAGTAGAGCACAAAAAGTTCTACTTTTCATATGTTCCCTAGGGAAATCATTAAAATACTGATGCAAATAAGAGCTATAAGGTCAACTAATAAAATGGAATTATGAAAAATAGTTCAAAACTTTAAAAGAAAGTAGGAATGGCAAAACAGAAGAATAAAAAACAGAGAGGAAAAGCACAAAACAGTATAAAAATTCACAAAATTATCTTCTTTCTTTTTAATGATCTTTTGCTGTCTTCCTGTATGATGTTCTTGACATCATTTTGATCTTTTCTTTTCTTTCTTTTCTTCATAATGACCCTTTGCTTTCCTCCTGTCTGATGTTCTTGATGTCATCCCACAAATCTTCTGGTCTTTAGTCATTAGTGTCTAATGCGCCAAATCTGTTCTTGAGTTAGTGTGTAAATTCAGGTGGAGTATATACTCAGGGTCCTATTTTGGTTCTCGAGAACTTGCTCTAATTTTCTCCAGTCTGAACTTACATATAAACAATTGTTAAGTCTGTTCTACAGCCTTCCCCTGGCCTTGCTTTAGCTAATAATATTGAGCTTTCCCATCATCTTTTCACACAGCTGTAGTCAATTTGATTCCTAAGTATTCTATCTGGTGAGGTCCATGTGTCTAGTCACTTTTTTTGTTTTGAAGAAGTCACTGGTTTTGCAAAATTCTATCATTCAGTGTCCAGCATCATTTCTATCACCAACACCATATTTTCCAACTCCTGATCCTTCCTCTTTGTTTCCAACCTTTGCATTCCAATTACAAGTAATATCAGTACATCTTGATTGCATGTTTGAGCAATTCCAGACTGAATAAGTTGGTAGAATTCTTCAGTTTTATCATCACTGGCTTTAATGGTTGGTGTATAAATCAGAATAATAATAGTATTAATTAGTCTTCCTTGTTGTTGTTGTTAAGTGCTATTGAGTTTCCGAGCTGGTGCATTTGAACTGCCAGCCTTGTGGTTTGCAGTCCAGTGCTGACCCTATAGTATCACACCAGGAGTCATATGGATATTATCTTAGCACAGACAATGTTGGAATTCAAGGCAGACCCTAAAATGTTTTTTTTTAAACAATGACTATGATGACGTTCTTCTTCAAAATTTATTCTTCCAGGCATAGTAAACCATACATTTGTCTGATATAAAATGGCCAACAGCAGTTCATTTTAGTTCACTAAGGGAGCTCTGGTAGCGTAGTGGTTATGAATCGGGCTGCTAACCTTAAGGTCAGTAGTTCGAAACTACCAGCTGTTCTGCAGGAGAAAGACGAAACTTTCTGCTCCTGTAAAGATTTACAGCCTCAGAAACCCTGTGCAGGGTCACTATGAGTTGGAACCAACTCCACAGTACTTAACAACAACAACAACAACGCCTAGAATACTGATCTTTACATGTGACATTTGATATGATGTTTAACCATCATGGTTAATTAAGAAGTTATATCTGATATAAGGGTTTGAAGGAGGATATTTGTATATGGGTGTTTACCTCTGCTGTAAATAGAACTATGAATGTGGTGGTAAATACAGCAGGCAAAATGGTGAAAACTTCCTAGATATTATGAAACATCTTAAGGCCTTAAGAGATGTTAGGCCTTAGGGCTCAGGGCAATAGTCTCAGGGGACACCATGGTCAATTGTCCATAAAGACATGTTCTATATCCTATTTTAATAAGTAGCGCCTGGGATCTCAAAAGCTCATAAGTAGCCAGTGCAGTTGCACCTACGGGTCTCTCCATGTACGAAAGAAAAAAGAATGATGAGAATTAAAGATGCTTAGACTCAATTAGTCCAATAGACTAACAGAACATGTGAGCATCAGTCTCCACAAGTGAGGCCAGAAAAACTAGAAAATGCCCAGCTACCACTACCAACTGCTCTGAAAGGGCCCTGGTTAGAGTGGGAGAAAATGTGAAACAAAATTCAAAATTATTTTTTTAAAAAAACACCAGGTTTACTGGTCAGGAGAAGACTGGAAGAACACGAGACGATGACTCTCGATCACCCTGGTGTGCACACTTCACTAGTATCATTGTTCTCTATATAAGCAAGTCTAGTATTTGGCTGATAATTAAACCACAGGGGTGAGAACAGTTCCAGATCTGAAGAATAACTAAGGACCCCAGTCTTAGGGGCTCCACAGTCTCCTTCTCAATATTAATTCTGTTCTATGAATTTGAGTCTTATCCCACATTTTCTGCCACCGGATCCAGGACCATTTCATATAATTCCTGTTATAGCAGTTGGTACTGGTAGCCAGGCACTATCTATCTAGTCTCAGAGTTCTAGAGACTGATGTTCGTGTGGTCCATTAGTCCACTGAAACAATTGTTCCCATGTATCTTTGATTTTCTTTACACTTCCTTCCTCCACACAGGGAGAGATGAATAGTTACACCTTAGATGACTCTGTATTTTGGTTACTTTTTGAAATACTGTCTTATTTCTTTGTTTGAACTGAAATTGCCTAGCTTTCTCTGAGACACTGTGATGTTGTTATGCTTTTGTTTAACTGATGATTGTAAATTGGTGTGTACTTAGGCACTCACCACCTGTTTCCTGGTGGGTATGATAAAGAATGTGAACGTAAACAGTTAATCTATTTGCTGTTTGTATAGCACAGTTGAAGGCTGGCTTGGCTGATGCTTATTGATGATCAGGTGGTATAGTGTGGACATTGGCCCTCACCCAGTAAGTGGGGTCAAAGAAGGTATGGTTGTAACTGAGCTGTTTGGACATAATTGCTTATCTCCTGTTGGGCAGTAGGAGAGAAAAAAATAAAACCACAGCAAAAATTTTAAAAATACAGAAAAAAAAAAAAGCAAGCAGTAGGGAGAGTAGGCAAGCAATAGCAAGGAAAAACAATGCAATAACAAAAAAAGAAAAGTAAAACAAAAACTAGGGGGAAAATATAATAAGCAAAATTAGGAAGAGAAAAAAGGATTAGCAAAGAAAAAACTAAGAAAACTTGTTTTTTAAAAAAAGAAAGAAAAGGGGAAGGAACAGAGAAACAGAAGAACAAAGAAAGACAAAATACAATGGAAGGGAAGTATAGAAAAACAAAGAAAGAAAGAAGAGTGGAGAGAATAAAACTGTGGGGAGCAGGGCACCTGGTATGGAGTTCATGCAGGCCTAGATGTTGTCTGGGGTCAGGAGTCCTGATCCAAAAGGCCATTAGTGCCAGCTCTGAAGGTGACTGAAGTCAGGGTGTATGTTCCCATAGGGAACTCTCTCCTGCACATTATGCTGGTCTGATGAGGCAGAGTTCGGGGTCCTCCACGTTGGGGAGGAGGTATACTCAGATCCCAAATGAATGTTGCTCTGCCCTCAGGCACAGCAGGGACTATGCAAAAGTTCAAACTAGTCATGCCATGTCAGGCCAGCTGAGAGTTTATCTGTCTGTCTCCTCTCTTGCCACTTTCATCCAGCTTTTTCTCTTAGTTGGTATTCAATTCACTTCTCCAGGATTATTATTCATAGCTGCTTCATTTGGTCTTTCTTGGCTTTGTTATAAAAGGTCTGTGTAGTATGTCTGCCCAGGCTGTCATCTTGCCAGAAGTCCCTCATCAGGATTCCTCTATGGAATCTTTCATCAAAATTTTAATAATGGTACCCAGGCACCATTCAGTTGCACAGCAAAGGAGGGAGATGTAAATGAACTCAATTACCCATACAATACATATCTCCTCCTCCTATTCCTAACACACTCTCCTTCCTCTGTTGCTCCAAATGAATAGTGACTAACTGTTATGCCTTGGATGGCTATTTGTAAGCTTTTAAAACTCCAGATACTAGTCAAGGAACTAGGCTGTAGAACATAAGCACTAAACCATTATTAGGTCAATTAATTGGGATGACTCTCAATCTTCAAATCAAGGAACCAAAGCCCATAAGGTGCTTAATTATACTTAAGCAGTCATAGCAGCTATGGTCTTTTCTCATCTTTTTACACCCTCATATGGCTCACAAATAGAGGCGCTGTAGCTCTGTATGCTAAGCACTGAACAGCTAACTACAAGGTGCAAGCTGCTCCTTGGGAGAAAGACAAGGCTTTCTGCTTCCACAAAGGTTCACAGCATCAGCAACATTATTTGTTGTTGTTGATTGCCATCAAGTCAGTCTGACTCATAGCAACCCTATATAGGGTTTCCAACAAGCAGTTGATAGATTTGAATTGCCAACCTTATGGTTAGCATTCCACTGCTTATCCTACAGAGCCACATCAGAACTCCTGGAAACCCTATACAGTCCAACTCATAGTTGGAACTGACTTATTGGCATTTAACAACAACATGACCCACAAAGAAACCAACTGCTTTTATTTCCTGGTATGGCATTGTAGAGTAAGCACCCAACTGCTAACCACAAGGTAAGCTGTTCAAACATACTAATCGTTCCTCAGAAATTCTATACAGGATCACTAAGAGTCGTAACCAACTTTACAGCACTTACCAACATTGTATATAAAAATCATTATAGCATATGAGCCTAACATTTGTCAAAAACATTATAACTACTTAACTTAGGAACATTTAGAAATTTTTTTTTTTTTTTATGAAAACAGAAATATTAAATAAAGGTTAGCAGTTGGGTGCATTAGTCCTATGCACTACCCAGGCACTCCAAATTGAATCACAAAAAGGCTGTCAAAATAATTCTTAAATTATATTTTATAAGCAAAATATAAATTTTATAAGTTGATAAAATATAACTTATAATACACAAGACTGCAAGGTCAGTTTGAACGACAAAGTCAGCAGTTCAAAGTTCCTTGGAAACCCTGTGAAGGTTCATTATAAGTCGGAATGACTCAACAGCACTCAGCAACTACAAACAACCGATTACTGGAAAATAAACCTTATGCACTTACTGAAGAACAAGGATAACAGTTTCTACAATTTTCCCAAATTTTATATATGTACCTTGCAAATAAAAAAATGTTAACCTTATACTGCACCCAGAGCATATTATGTTTTATCTGGTCTATAACAAATTAGGAGTCCCAGTGTGGCACTGTAGGATAAGCACTGGACAGCAGGGTCATTTGAACTGCAAGGTCAGTGGTTCAAATTCATCAGCCACTCCTCAGAAACCCTATAGAGGGTAGCTACGAGTCAAAACTCAACAGCATTTAACAACAGCATAACAACTTACCTTCAATTTCACTGGTGAAGGACTATGTCTCATTTTTACTTCTATCCACGGCTCAGAGTCCAAGTCAGGCAAACTGGTAGACAAACCTCTAGACATTGCTTGAAGATTACTTGTTTCAGTATTTTCCTTTGGACCCAGTGGACTTCCAATTCTTGGAGAGTTTGGGGCAGACTCTAAAATTTTAAATTAGTTCTACAGTTAAAATACTAATTTTCCTTTAAAAATATGTTTTAACTTGGGCTTATGAATTTTCTTTCTCACAAAAGAATGGCAGTGTCAATTATAACCTTTTCAGTGATTTCCAAACCTGAGGAAAGCTTTTAAATTTTATTTCAAGATGAAGTCGTTAATTAAAAGGAGTATTACAAATCTTTAGGACTGCTGGTGTGGTGCTGTAGGATCAGCACTGGACTGCAAACCCCAAGTTCAGAGGTTCAAACCCGCCAGCTACTCCTTGGAAAACCTATGCATGGTCGCTATGAGTCGGAACGCACTTGACAGCACTTCACAACAACCGATCCTTAAGCAGATCACCACATTCACTCAGACTTCCCAATATATTAAGTGGTCAATTTCTAATTATAGCACCGACATTGAGTAGAATTCTCCTTGAAATCTTATTAAAACGTATGAATTATGATGGCTATTAAATCAGCGTAGTGGTTACGAATCGGGCTGCGAACCTTAAGGTCAGCGGTTCGAAACTACCAGCCGCTCCGCTGGAGAAAGATGAGGCTTTCTACTCCCGTAAAGATTTACACCCTCGAAAACCCTGTACAGGGTCGCTATGGGTCGGAACCGACTCGATGGTACTTAACAACAACAACAAATTAAATTGTGCGGTTGGCCCAGGATCGGACATTGTTTCGTTCTGCTGTGCGTGGGGTCGCTATGAGTCGGTTCCGACTCGATGGCACCTGACAACAACAAACGTTATTTTACTATTTTATTCAAGGTAAAAATTATCCTCTCATTGTTCTACTAGAATATAAGCTAAGACAGCTCTACTTACTTTTCACATTACCTTTGTTTAACAAAGTTTGATAAAATGCAATAATGCAGTGTCCACTTCCTATCTTCCCTCACACTGGATACTGTAATAGAATGCCCCATCATTAAAATGAACAGCCTTGGCATTAGCATTTATAAACTGTGTTGGAATTTAAAAGGCCTTTCCCATTCCATCACTTGTTGATTTTTCTTTCAATCAAAAATTATGTACTGTATAAACCATTTTCTTCATAAATGATTTTTCAAAAAAAGAGGTAAAGATTATTTTGACCCAAAGGGTTTTAAATTTTATGTTCCTCTTCAAGCCTAAAGATGTAATATGCATTTACTTTAGACAAAAATATTTTCAAAATAAATTCAAGAGTCTAAATATTATTTTCTCAATTCCCTAAAAATATTGTAATGAATGTCACTTACACAGAAAGCTAAAATACAATTAGCACCAACAATCCTTCCATTTACTAAATGAAAATACAAACACATTCAATTCTAGGTTTTACAAGATTTTAATTCCTTCTACTATATGCCCTGGTAGTGTAGTGGTTACGTATTGGGCTGCGAACCGCAAGGTCAGCAGTTCAAAACTACCAGCTGTTCCGCGGGAGAAAGATGAGGTTTTCTGCTCCCGTAAAGATTTGCAGCCTCAGAAACCCTGTACAGGGTCGCTATGAGTCGGAACCGACTCCACAGCACTAAACAACAACAACCAATTATAATTTGTTAAATTCATATGCCTGTCTCACATTATATTTCTATTGGACATTGCTGCTCTAAAACGTTTACGAGTACACACATCACTATTTAGTGCACAAAAGTAGTTCAAGTGAAATTCAGGGTTAGACTATCAGTACTAAAGTTACACGAATGAGAAAAACATTAACACCAGAGAACCCTATTTCTATTATTATCTACGGTCATATATTGAATTAACTTTCAAAAGTAGATTAACACCATTATTCATGGGTTACAGGGTAGACACATGTTAACATGGGTGGCAGGCAGGCAGTATACACCAAGAGGGAGGTTAGCACAGGAAAGATAAAGGTAGCAATATTTAAAATGAACAGAAGCAAATTACTGTTAACTGCTGGTAAATGGAGGGGATTCCAATCATTGTAATGAAACAAAATATATGATCTGCTGAATGGAATACTGATAATCTGCACTGTAAGCCTTCACTCAGTTTGCAATAAAGTTTAAAAAAAAGATTAAGGAACATCATTGACTCAGTTACGTCATACAATTATTTTTTAGATTAATTAAATTACAATAGATCATTCACTTGCCATTGAGTTATTTCAGACTCATGGCAACCCTCTATGTGTCAAGAAATAGAACTGTCCTTCATAGGGTTTTCAATTGGCAACTTTCTAGAATTAGATCGCCAAGCCTTTTATCCTAGATATTTCTGGGTTAGTAACTACCCTGTAATAAATGACTATGTTTAACTCACAAAGAAATTATTAAAAACAGTAGTCCCAGTGGTGCTATGAGATAAGCATTGGCTTGCTAGTTGCAGCTGCTTCACAGGAGAAAGAGGAAGCTCTCTGTTTCATTAAGGATTTATGAGTCGCAAAAAAGATTTATGAGACAAAATTGACATGATAGTAGTGGTTTTATTTAGCAGTTTATTATATAATCATCCCTAAGTGCTTTTACTCTTGAGTTATTTGTAATGTTATTTTACTATAATCAAAACACATTGTTCAGCAATCAAGTGACATTGAATAGTCAAAGAATTTGGTGAGGAAAAATTAGAAGTTTTAGAAAAAGATTTTAAAAGAATGTTCGCTTTATAGTATTAAGCTACCAGATGTATCCTTGGGTGTTTACTGTATCTCTATTTTTTTTTACAATGAATGAAATTATTTTAAACTATATTTGTTTAAAGCTTAAGGGTAGTGGTAAATCTTCTATGGCCAATGAGTTTGATTACTTGGATTGTGGTATGAACCTTATTTACACAAAAAAATTAGACATATTTTATAAAATTTATAAAAACAAAATCTTTATCTTCACTGCTTTCATTCACTGATTATTATAATTTGACACTCCATAGAGAAATCACCATGTGTATTTCATATCATCTAATTGGTATAACTTTACCCCTCCCTCCCCACAATCCACCCTCACCCCTTATCCACCTTGGTAGAATTACAGCTCTGGGAAATTACAAGTTTCTTTAAAAATTTATATACATTACTTTTATGCAATTTCTATGTAGCATTTTTTTATACTTCGGTAGCGTAGTGGTTACGAATTGGGCTGCGAACCGTAAGGTCAGCGGTTCGAAACTACCAGCTGCTCCGCGGGAGAAAGATGAGGCTTTCTACTCCCGTAAAGATTTACACCCTCGGAAACCCTGTACAGGGTCGCTATGGGTCGGAACCGACTCGACGGCACTTAACAACAACATGGCACACATTACGTGTATATTTCTGTTTTCAAAACGGAATCCTACAGCACATTCAAGCTTAGATATCCTCCCAAAACTTAAAACAATCTTAAGATCATCAGGTACCTCATCTCTCAGTTTTTGTAAAGGAAATCCTTTTATTTAAGGGTTGACTGCCATACAGTATTGAATGTTAGTATAAAATCTAAATTTCAAAAGTAACATACTACTATTCATCCTATCAACTTTTGCTCTGGAGTTCTAGAGTGGTGTGTGATAATGCACTAGACAATGAGGTCAGTTTGAACTGCAACGTTGGCAGTTCAAATTCACCAGCCTCTCCTAGGAAACTCTATACAGAGTTGCTATGAGTCAGAACCAATTCGATGGTACTTAACTGCAACCTTTGCTTTGTTCAGTATAAAGGTCAACCCTGTTGGACAATTCAACCTCCATCGAGAAAAAAAACAGAATTATTCAACTCTTTAAGAGAACTAACAATATTTTATACCTTACCATACAAAGCCCTCAGAATTTATTTTTAAAATTAAGGGTTGGCTTTCCCATAATAAAAAGTTAAAAAAATAATAATAAAGTAAGCATCAGCTTGATGGTGGCTACGGTGTAAGTGCAGTGAGGTTCGCTATCAGCAATATCACAGAATACCAGGCAAAGCAGATTCAAGGCAGAGCTCTAAAACTCGGAAAGACATAGGTAGAAATATTTTAAAAGTTTGAAGGCGTATAGCTAGTGGAACTTGTAGCAGAAGTGAGAAATCGTGTACTTTTAAATCTGCCTGGTTCAGTAGCCTGGAGCCGACAACATGGGTGAGACCAAATGGCAAGACCAGGGGAGCAGACATACCACGAAAAACGCCACAGGAACCTCGAAGCAAAGGTGCAAAATATACTTTACAGGTTTTGCTTTGTTCTATTATCTATTCTTGGGCCTCCCACTGTTTACGCACCTCCATTCTGGTAACTAGAGGGGGTGCCTGAGCGAATGGACACCCCCCACCCTCACCACTGGTGGGTTCTTCTGCCACACATGCGCACAGGTATTCTCAGCCCAAGAGCCGGCCCTGAACTGTTTTTTGTTTTTTTTTTTAAATACAGAAAAGGCCAGAACAAGGGGTGTGGAGAGGGAAACAGAGTTTAAAAACAAAATAGGCTGGAAATTAAATTAAATCCTGATGTACAGCATAACAACCAACAGTGGCATCTTGAAACCTCTCAAGGCAGCTTTGAAGGCAAGAAGCTGAAAGAGGGCATTAAAATCATACTCATATTAAGCTACAGATATTTTTTTTCTCCCCTCCTCTCCCTTTTCTGCAATTATAGACTACAGTGTCCAGTCTAGTTTTTGTTGTTGTTTTGGGGTTTTTCTGGTTTTTTTGCTGTTGCTGTTTTGCTGTTTTATGCTCCCCTTCTACCTTTGAGGGACTCCTTCTCTCGCTATATTACCCAAAAAGAGACAGCAACTGCTGCCATA
>NW_006408871.1:2402455-2402989 GCF_000296735.1 Chrysochloris asiatica | reverse complement strand
TGAAAAGTGACTGGGTAGTAGAAAAAATTAAATGTGAACTTACAAATTCCCTAGACACAAATGAGAATGAAAACACAACATACCAAAATCTTTGGGACACGGCAAAAGCGGTGCTGAGAAGACAACATACCGCAATAAACGCACACATCCAAAAAGAAGAAAGAACCAAAATTAACACATTAACACAGCATCTACAACAACTAGAAACAGACCAACAGAAGGAACCTACAACCACTAAAAGAAAAGAAATAATAAAGAGCAGAAATAAATGAGATAGAAAACAAACTATAGAAACAGTAAGAAAAGAAGCTGGTTTTTTGAAAGGATTAACAAAATAGACCACTGGCAAACCTAACAAAAGAAAAGAGGGAGAAGACACAAATAACACGCATTAGAAACCACACGGGCGATGTCACAATGGAACCAAAGGAAATCAAAAGGATAATAACAGAACACTATGATGAGTTGTACTCCAACAAATTTGAAAACTTAGAAGAGATGGACACATTTTTATAAAAACACAACCTATCTAAA
>NW_006408871.1:2371073-2393292 GCF_000296735.1 Chrysochloris asiatica | reverse complement strand
GCAGAGACAATGATGTGGACAGATGGAGAGGCTGGAGACTCTAGACACAGAGAGGGAATGGGGCTGTGTGCTGATGACTGGGGGGCAGGCTTGCAGGGTATATACCCTTTGGTTGGTTGATGATGCATGAAGGGGATTTTAACCATGGCAATGAAACAATATACGATAGGATGAATGTAAAGCTAATGTTCTCCCATGTAAACTATACCATAATTCACAATTAATTATTTTTAAAAAATTAAGGACCTACAAATTTAAGATAATGAGGCATTGGTGGCACATTGGTTTAAGCATTGGCTAACTAGGTTGGTGGTTCAAACCCACCACTTTGTGGGAGAAAGATGAGGCTGTCTGCTAATCTTTCAGATTTATAGTCTCAGAAACCCTAAAGAGCAGTTCTCCTCTGTTCATAGGGTTGCCATGACTCTGAATCTACTCGATGATGCTGGGTTTGAAACTTAAGATAAAAAGGATACAGGTAAGTTTCAGTACTTTTCTCTATCCGTAGGTGCCCATAACAACAGTTTAGGCTTTCTATACCTTATTTCTAATTATTGTTAAAAAAGAAATTTGGGGATACCTTATTCCTATGTTTTAATAGGAATAAAATAACTCTAAAAACATGCCATCTTTCTATATCTTACTTTGATTCTACTATATAATCTAAACAGCCTAAAGTTAATAAAAATTATTTTTCAGGAAATGTATACATGAATGTATTTGAGCATATATTATATTAAAAAATAAAAAATGTACAAGACATTAATGATTTATTCCTGTAATTTTATTAATAATGCATAAATGGTTAATGGACAGGTATCACCAACTTGACTGACCTAACTTAGCTACCTACTCTGTGGAAACAATTTTCCATTATATCTAATTTGTTCAATGCCTGTTTATAGCAGGTTAAAATGTCACCTTGGACCCCAAGTTTACACAATAAATAAATATAACTTGCACAATCAGCCACTGTATACTTTAAAAAAAAAAAGATTGAAACATCTGCCCTAATTGCTTTCTTGGATTATAAGCAGAGGATTTACAAAGAAAAACAAGATAAAAAATCCATCATCAGTGCTTTTTATTGATGGTCGTATCTCTATGCTGATATATCAAAAATACATTTGGACAAGTAAAGAAAAATATACCCTAGTTCATTTGTTAAATATCTTATCCCTTAAATTCCACATTGATAAATCTTATAGTTCATGAGAAACATTGTGACAACATATGCATTATGTAATGTACACTATATATATTGAAGGGTAAATCAAATAGAAAAGGACCTAAAATTCTGGGAAATGCCATTCAATTCTATTTCTGTATTATTAATGTACACAACTCTGGAAGTAAAAGAATCTTGTAATATTTCCAGGATGATAGTAAGTTTCTCACAGTAAATAAAATTAGCCCATGCAGCCCAGGGCAGTTACACACAAATGGGCAGCTCCCATAAAACAATAGCAGTCCTCTGGTCTGTCTCTCATCATCATCATCATCATCATCACAAAGGTGGTTCTTTCCACTGTAGTGCTGGCCCAACTACTTCCTTCCCAAGGAGTTGGGGGCAGACATTCTTGCACAGAAGACAGTCCTGGTCACTTTCATTTCTGCAGCATGACTTGCTCCAATATTTATATATTTCAGTGATTCGCCTATTCCAATGCATATTCCGATCAAATGACATCCAAAAGCATCAGTAGATCATCACCCTGACTGAAAAAAGTGTAAGCACACATATTTTTTCCCAAGAGGAAATGTCTTAAATATGATCCAGGAAAAAAAAAAAAAGTACAATGTTACAACAGTATTTAGAAATTAAAAACGTAACTGTATTTTAAATCTGTAATTTTAATTTCATAAGAGAACCTCAGTTCTGCCTTAGAATGTAGCTTGTCTTTTCAAAACAAAATTATAATAAATTGATAATAAAATTAAAGGAAGCCAAAAAAAAGTTAAAAGTGAATAACAGTAAATACTAACTGTTGGTATATGGATGCAATTACAATCATTGTAATGAAGCAAAGTATATGACTCATTGAAGATTAAAACTGATGATCTGCTCTGTAAATCTTCTCTCAAGTCACAATTAAAGTTTTTTTTTTTAAAAAAGCAAAATTTAAAGGAAGCCCACCCAACTCCTGAGAAGCCCCGGTTGTACTGTTGGTCAAGATCTGGGCTGGCTAACTGCAAGGCCAGTGGTTCTAACTCACCAGTCACTCTGTGGGAGAAAAATGAAACTATTTGCTCTGGTAAAGATTTGAGTCTCATAAACTAAAAGAGCAGTTATACTCTATACTATATATAGGGTCTCTATGAGTCAGGAGTGACTTGATGGCAATGGTTTTTTTTTTTACCCCATTCCTAATTACATAAGTCTTTTCCTTTGAGAATAAATATCTAGACTATTCTGAACTTAAAAGGGAAAAACTGGTATATCTAATTATTATAAAGTTAAAAGGAAAAATGAGAAAATCCACATTCTGCAAAGTATACAAATAATTTAACAACAATAAATACAAAAATGTGTCACCTATAATTTCTAGATCCCTATTTAATATATAGCTCTGTGGGGGGGGGGGGCAATACAAACAGAATTTAGAACATCAAAGAGTCATTTAGCTATCTTTTTCTTTTCTACTGAATTCAAGTAAACTAAAAAAAGAGGATAGATAAGTTAGACCAAATAGCACTGTCTACTATAGAAGAAAGAACAGCTGTTACCTGTATGTGAGGCAAAGGCTTGGCCTGGTACAAACTCTGGGCAATCAATCAGTTGAGAGAAGTCTGTTTGTGGCACTCTACGTGGAGGAGGGCCAGGAATTGGCCATTTTTCTGGTTCTATCTTTTTTCTCATCTTCTCGTCCACAATTTCCACTTCTGTACTATCTTTTAAAGCCTATCAAATATGAAAATTGAGATATTAAAGAACTTAAAATCTCCCACAGCTTAAATATCCTGTATTTAATATAGTTAATGCTTCTAGTAATACCCATACAAGTTTTCTAACTACCCTGTATCCATCATGGAATGTTTTTTTTTAGCTTAACTTTCTATAACAGTGGTCTCATGAAATATGTGTCCTTCTGTGACTGACTAATTTCACTCAGCATAATGTCCTCCAGGTTCATCCATGATGTGAGGTGTTTCAGAGATACATCATATTTTTCAACATTGAGTGGTATTCCATTATCTAAATGTACCAAAGTTTGGGACCTTGTTGATGGGCATTTAGGCTGTCTCCATCATTCTAATGAATCTTATGAATAGCATATTGAAGGATCCTGTTTTCTAATCTAGTCTGTCTCTTGAATTGAGTACAATTCATTTGTACTCACTGTAATTATCAGTAGGTGTGAACTGATTACTATCATTTTCCTGTGTTTGTTTTGATATTGTGGTGCTGCTGGTTCTTTGTTCCACATGATATTTTGAGCTGAGATCCTTTTGTTTGTGGGTTTTCTTTTCATTGTGTCAATGTTTATTAAATCTTCTGATTTTCCTTTTTTTTGTGTGTGATGGTATATAAATTTTCTTTGAGATTATCCTGTAATTTATTAATTTTTGCAGTGTTTAAAACAGTCTGCTTTATCTTGCAATCCATTTGACTTCCTTGGCATTTTGGAGTCCTGTATCTACACTAGTGCATCTTTTTGCTTTGAAGTTCGCTGAATTTCATTATAAATTGATATCTCTCTGGCTCCTATTTTCAGTCCTGTGTGTTTGTTATGAAGTCCTGGTGTATCACTCTAAGATAAGCACTGGACTGATAACCACGAACTTATATGATATTCTTGCTATATGAAACATTCTATAATGTTTACAGGGTGGTTGGGCGGTGAGAGGAGGGAGAAAAGGTGAATAGAGGTAAATATTGTTAACTGATGGTACATGAAGTAGATTGTAATCACTATAATGACACAAAGTATATATATGTTGAATGTAGGACTGATAATCTGTTCTCTAAACCCTCACTCAATACCCAAAAAATGTAGTATTCCAAGTACTTAAATCAAAAACAGAATAAATTTTTAAAACATTTTCCTTTGATAAAATAAAAATATCCTGAAAACACTTACTGAAACAGACCATTTGGTTTTCAAATTTATAGTTCTTTTGAAGATTGTTGTTGTTGTTGTTGTTAAGTGCCATCGAGTCGGTTCCGACCCATAGCGACCCTGTACAGGGTTTCCGAGGGTGTAAATCTTTACGGGAGTAGAAAGCCTCATCTTTCTCCCGCGGAGCGGATGGTAGTTTCGGACCGCTGACCTTAAGGTTCGCAGCCCGATTCGTAACCACTACGCTACCAGAGATTATTACAGCAACAAAACTACTTTTACTCTCAATTAAGTTTTACAGTCATTTTTAATTCAGTTTCATATTTCCTTCCAACTTCCCTAGAAATATTATCACTAAATAAAATTCAGGCTTTTTATCATTGCAATAACAAGTACTATTTATTAGATGATAACTACACACTCAAGCACACACAGATACACACATACTCAATATCTCAATAACTGCAAGGCATGTATTACCTCTAATTTATAAGATGAGGATACAGGTTAAAAAAAACCTTGACAAAGATGACAGTCCTAATGTGGGACAGCAGCATCAGGAATCAAATCATGATCTGTCCATCACTTAAACTCTTAGTTATCAAGCTATAGTGCCTTTCACAAATAGCTGATATGGTCTAAGGATAAAATAAAACTCAAACTTCTTCAAAATAAATATTAAAGCCTTATTTATCTGAAGTCTAAAGGAGCTCTGGTAGCGTAGTGGTTACGAATCGGGCTGCGAACCTTAAGGTCAGCGGTTTGAAACTACCAGCTGCTCTGCAGGAGAAAGATGAGGCTTTCTACTCCCGTAAAGATTTACACCCTCGGAAACCCTATACAGGGTCGCTATGGGTCGGAACCGACTCGATGGCACATAACAACAACATAACAACTGAAATTCAAGGATACTTACCTTTTATGAATTAAATATAAAAATTAAAACTCACCGTATTTTAATTCACAAACATGTTCTATGTATTGCTTTAAGCACCTTACCAAAAGTCATTAATTAAGTACAATACTTAACCCTCGACTTATATATTCTATAAATATTACTTTAATATTAGGATTGGAATATACTCAAAACAAACTCCTTCATGGGAATCAGGGTTTTCATTGAAAAAATAGAAGTGTGAAATACAGACTGGAGGAACATAAAGAATACAATGTTGATGGTTTTGAAATGATACAGATATTTTTATTAAAACCAAACCTTGATATAAAAAGTCTTTTTTCCAAACATGTTTTCTAATTTAGTCCATATACTCAAGCAGGTAAGAATATGTCTAGCATCCAGAACTTAGACTCTAACGTTCCACACTAAAAAGAAGACCAAAACCCAAACCCACTGCCATCAATTCAATTCTGAACCACTGGGTTTCTGAGGCTGTAAAATTATACGGAAGCAGAAAGTCTCATCTTTCTCCTGCAGAGCAACTGGTGCGTTTAAACTGTTGACTTTATGGTTAGCAGTCCAAGCTGATTCTACAGCACCACGAGCCTTCCTTTTTTTAAAAAAAAAAAAAAAGATACGGCAGTTCCTTACAAAAAGGGTACGTTCCCAGTTTAAAGCTAAAGTACAAGGTAAAATGGAAACATCTTATGTTAGAAAATAAAAGAATAAATCAAAATACAGGCACTGACTAGAAGACGCTCCACCTACAAAAAGTCATTCTTTAAAGAAGAATGACAGCTAATACATGTTGTTGTTGTTAAATGCCATCTATTCAGTTCCTACTAATAGCACCATGTATATAAGATTTCCGAGGAGCAGCTGGTGGATTTGAACTGTTGTCCTTACAGTAAGCGGTCTAGTGCTTATTCTACAGCACCTCACCAAGACTCCAAATACATGTAGAAGTAATGAAAGAATAAGAAAATGCCCATTTTTGCAATCACCAATTCAATTAAGTAAAGATCACCAATGACTGCTAGTACCACTCAATAGTGAAGGCTGCAGAAAAACAGGATATTCATCAAAAACTTTTTAATTTGGAAGTGCAGGAGAATATCTGAATTACTATTGTACTGTTATGTAAGCAAATAACGCTTACCATTAAAAAGCCTGATTTATTTATTGGAGCTACTGTTTTAAAGATAATTCAAGAGGTAGGTCATGATTTAAGCCTTAGAAGGACCACATAAAAGCAACCCTGGTAGGTGGTGCACCGGGCTACTAACTGGAGATTAGTAGTTCACAGCTACCCACTACTCCACAGAAATGTGAGACCTTCTGTTCCTGTATAGATTAATAGTCTTGGAAACCCTAAGGGGCAGTTCTACTTTGTGTTATAGGCGTACCATGAGTTGGAATCAATTCAATGGCAGTAGGTTTGATTTTCTGGTTTATACCATACACAAAATTGAGGGAAACACCTAAACAAAACAGAGTTAGATGTATTTTTATTAAAACCAAACCTTGCTATATAACAAATCAGATAAATGGAAACAACCACACAGAAACATGAGACTGTTCCCTCATTGAAAAGAATGAAACCAACACCACTGAACAATCCACGTAGATATTGATGAATGGAAACCTAAAACTGCTGTGTAAACCTTCAAGAAAACACAGCAAAATATTAATGAAAAAAATAATAATAATAAAAAACAAACCTTGCTTATCCTGAATTCCTAAGAATGAGGTACAGTATATAGTTAATGTTTCTAGGTACCTGAGGTTTTCAGTTGACTAGCTAGTAGTACTAGTCCTTTTCTTAATTATAAAGACCAGTTATTTTGAATAAATATCAATGCTGCAATTCATATGTGTGATCCCTGGTCTGATAGTAGTGTTTCTCCTTTTCACTTCCATGGTTATTTCTTACTGTACCATCAGTTGCTATATCAATAACGCTAACCATAGTAGCAGCTAGGGAGAGTGGGAGCTCCATATGTAAGCACTGGACTTTAAACCACAAGGTCAATGGTTCAAGCCCACCAGCTTTTCTATGGGAGAAATATGAAGCTGTTTGGTCCCATAAAGACTAAAAGCTTCAGAAAACCTGTAAGAGGGTTATTGTGTAGGAATCAACTCCAACAGCAGTAACAAAGCACAAAATTTCCTTTTACATATCCCTTCTGTATTGCTACAGATTTGGGGAACATAAGCTAAATCATCTTAAAATTGTGCTTAAAAATAGACCAAATAAGCATACCATGAAGAAATTATATTCAGATTCCTCCAGAAGTAGAGAAAATGGAAATCAGTGGCAACTTCATAGAAATAGACAGATCAACTGGACTTTTGCAAAGGAATAGAATCGTGATCATATTTTGCTCACAAAGAATAAAATTACAGAAAACAGAAATCAGGCAAGATGGTAAAGTAGGCAGATATGCTGTGTTACACAGACCATCTATAACAAAACTGTGCAAACCAGAGCTTAAGAAGAAAGGCTGGAGAAGTGGAGTGAATACTGAATGGGAGTACAAACTGAATTGGGATGGTGAGAGAGGAGACAGATGGAAGGTGAACTGTTGGCAATCTTAAACTTTTGCAAACTTTTCCAGATAGCCTGATGGTACAAGCACACACACACACACACACACACCAGTGACTAATGACAGAAATACACAATTCTCTCTTGTTCCCACATTCTCCTGATAACCTCCATACCCTCACCCACTACCTGTAAAGCCCCTGCTGTGAGTCCTGCAGTGGATGTACCACCCTCACATCTGGAAGTGCTGTTCTTCACAGCAGCAGAGCTTGCAGTGCCAGTCCCTGGTCAGCAATTAATGAGCAGAACTCTCATAACCAGTTGCCCTTTCACCACTTTGGATGAAGGCCAGAACTAGAAAGCTCAGAAAAGGAACAAAAAAACCAAACACAGTCAACTAAGTTCACCTCATATACTTATAGAGCACTCCAATGAACAGCATTCTCTTCCAGTGCACACATTCTCCAGAATACCCCATTATAAGCCACAAAGCAAATTTAAAAATATCAAAATACTACAAAGCACAAGACAGGTTATCTCGAAACAGCAAATGCAAAAACAGCACTTCTTGAAACCATTAATTATATATTAATAAATATCAGATCATTACTTTGTGTTGTTTAGACAAAACTGGACTTTCTTATAGTTGGATTTTACAGCATGGAGTACACATATATTCAAATTTTTTGCTATTTAAAAAAGAAGGCTACAGGACCATAGTCTCAGGAACACCAGTCAATAGGTATAAGATAGTTCAAAAAGACAATGGCCTACATTATACTATGGTGAGCAGTATCTGGGGTCTTGAAAGTTCATGAGTGGCGTGTAAGACGCAGCTATTGGTGCTTAAGGGGAAGAAAAAAGAGTGGTAAGAATTGAAGAGACTTGGAATCAATTCGTCCAGTGGACTAATTGAACATGTGAACATCAATCCCTATGAGTCTGAGACCAGAAGAACTAGACAGTGCCTGGCTAACACTATCAACTGCTCTAAAAAGAATCACATCAGCAGGTCCCAGATAGAGTGGGAGAAAATGTGGAACAAAACACAAAATTATTTAATAAGAAGAATTTTTTTAAAAAAGCATTTATGGTCAGAAAGAGAATGGAGGAACCTGAGACTACAGCTCTCAACCATCTTTCAGGTCTGGAAAGGAACTTATTTACTCTACTGGCATGATTTTTCAGCCAAGCAAAGTTAATAGTGGAGAATAACAACAGTAGTAAGGTATGGTCACCATGGAATGGTCAATCATTCAAAAGCAAAAAGGCTCACCTATGGACGCAGTAGCTCAAAAGAAGAAACAAATCAAATCTTTATAGCGAGGATCATTCTCAACCCCTGGATACCCAGGGTAGACAGGGATGAGCAACTTGAACATTGGCTAACCAACATGGGGAGGCTACAAAGACAAGAAGTGACTGGCTTACATGCTTTCAAGAGGAATCCTAGATCCAGAGGGCATGGAGGAAGGTAGAATCTCCACTGAGTAGTATCCAATCAGTCTGGGCTGATGAAAGGAGACGGGGATAGGACTCTTGTGGTACAATAGTGAATAATTTCTATCAGGATTGACTGTGAGGGTTGGAAATGTAAAGGCAGACGTTTTGTAGCAAGGAGGGGAGTGATTAACTTTGCAGTCTAGGAGCAGAGGTCCCTGGGACCATTAAGGGCAGAGTGCAGGACCCTACCCAGAGAAACAGTCACATCAGCAATGGAGGCAGAGACGATAACATGGAGAGGTGGAGTGGCTGGGGACTCTAAGACCCAGAGAGAGAGAGGGGTTGTGTGCTGATGACCGAGGAGCAGGCTTGTGGGGTATACCCTTTGGTTGGCTGATGACGCATAGAAGGGATTGTAACCATGGCAATGAAACGATATAAGACAGGATGAATATAAAGCTAATGTCCTCCCCTGTAAACTATCATACAATTTGCAATAAAACATTTTTTTTTTTTTAAAAAAGCAAAGGGGTAATGTTTTCTTAAGGACAAAGCTGAGAAGGGATGGAAAGGTGGGTGGGATGCAAACAGGAACCCAAGGAAGAAACAAGGTAACTGTTGTTGAATGCAAGAGACTGTAATCATTGAGATAAAACAAAGTATATGATTTGTTGAATGTAAAGTTGATGATCTTGACTGTAAGCCTTCAGTCAATTTACAATAAAAAGTTTTGTGTTTGTTTTGTTTCTGAAAAAAAGTAGCCTATTAAGAAAATGAAAAGACCAAAGAATGTTAAAAACTTTCTGTAAAATAAAAAGTATTTATATCCAAAATAAATAATAAAAATCTATTATGTGGAGTCCTGGTGTGGCCCTGTAGGATAAGCAGTGGAACTCTAACCAAAAGGTCAACAGTTCAAACCCACCAATCACTCCTCAGAACCCCAAACTAGGTATCTGAGAGTCAGAACTGACTTAATGGCACTTAAAAATAACATTATAAGGATTATAAATTTAAAAAAGATTCGAATAAACATTTCAACAAATAAGGTATGCAGTGGCAACAGTAATTATGAAATTAATGAAACAAATTAAACTACAGTAAGACCCACTACATATCTATCAAATAAATGGATCAGCTGTGGGTACCTGCATATAATGAAGGAAATAACAAACAGCCAATACATGCAACAAACTAAATGAATCTCAAAAGCACTATCTCACGTGAAAGTCAAATAACAAAAAGCTGCATAATTGTTGTTGTCAGGTGCCATCGAGTCGGAACTGACTCATAGCGACCCCATGCACAGCAGAACAAAACGAGTCCGATCCTGGGCCAACCTCACTACCGCTGCCACACTTGATGCCATCAATGCTGCCACCTGGCCGATCCATCTCATTGGGGGTCTTCCGCTTTTTCTCTGACCCTCCATCTTACCCAGCATGACATCCTTCTCCAGCGACTGTTCCCTCCTGACAATATGTCCAAAGTTTGCTAGACGAAGCTTAGCCATCCTGGCCTCCAAGGAGCACTCTTGGCTGCACTTCTTCCAAAACAGATCTATTGGTTCTTTTGGCAGTCCATGGTACTTTTAGTATTCTCCTCCAACACCACAATTCAAAGGCATCAATTCTTCTACGATCTTCCTTATTCACTGTCCAGCTTTCACATCCATATGAGGTTATTGAAAATACCATGGCTTGGGTCAGGCGTATCTCAGTCCTCAAGCTGACATCTTTGCTCTTCAACACTTTAAAAAGTTTCTGTGCAGCAGATCTGCCTAATGCAATAGGTCGTCTGATCTCTTGACTGCTGCTTCCAAAATTATAGAGATGGAAATCAGATCAATGGTTGTTAAAAACTGTGAGCTCTGAGTTCTGTGTGGCCATTGCAATGAATTATTTAACCCATCTGAGTAAAGAATGCTATGGGAGAATTGGCTCGTTCCACACTTTCTGAAGCATACACTTACTCTGCACTAGCAGACAACACCAAGCTTTAAAAAAATTACAAAGCTTTAAAAATTAACTTCAGATCCCACTATCGACTCAAAATGTTCAAAAACAGAAGCACTACCAGGGCTCTACATATAGGGATTCTTAGAAAAAATATCCATTGTTATTTTTCAACAAATACCCTCTCATTAAACGGCTCTCCTTTTCTCCATTCACCACTACCTTTATTTTTTCAATTAGCCTCCCTAGCCATTTTCTGAGGGGAAAAAAGCAGTAACTTCTATAGTATATTCTGTTAATAATTCCAAGATCCCTGTTAAATGAGTTGAGAGGTTTTCCAAAGTCATACATTTGGCTTTTACAAAATGGATAAAAGATAGGAGATATATATAGTCTGAGTCTTAGGCAAGTATTTTTGTTGTTGTTGTTGTTAATATATAGTTATTAGTTATTAAATGTGCATTGTTGTTAAGTGCCATCAAGTTGGTTTCAAGTCATAGCAACCCTCTATAGGGTTTCCAAGGAGTGGAAATGTTTGAACCATCAACCTTGCAGTTAGCAATTCAGTGCTTATCCTATAGCACACTATACCAGGACTCCCACTAAATACATTGTTAAGTCCCATGGAGTAGGTTCTGACACATAGCAACCTTACAAAGGGTTTCTAAGGAGCAGCTGGTCGATTTGAACCACTGACTTTGTGGTTATTGACCCAGTACTTTAAAAAATATGTGCTTTAATTATAGCTCCATATTAAAATTTGTTTTAATTTCTAGACATGTACAATTACCTCTAATATGAGATTAATGTTTGTAGTAAGAGCTTGAACACGATGGAAACCAGCAATCAAGGAAATAGGCAAGAAACCTTGTTCATCCATCTTTCTTCTAAGAAAGAAGTCTCGCTCCAAATTTTCTATACTGAAGTAATATTCACTGAAGAGAAAAAGAGAAAAGTAAATTGTTTCATTTATTTATTCAATTTGAAAGAAAAACACCGATTGCTTGTGACATCCATTGGTATTAAAATATCCTATTTGGTTAATAGCATTATAATACATAATTTATGCAAAGTAATTAAAAAAACAAACAAAAAAAAGTGTTAATAATTTCATTTCTACCAGAGAATTATTCTTTCTAAGACCGTAACTTTTATTTGGATCAGTTCTACCTAAGTATAACAAATTAATTAGGTAATTTTAAGTATTAAATGTTCAATTACTTTGTTAATAAAGTCAAATTAAGTAAAATCACTACAAAATTAGTTCTACTACATTTTGTAACAAAAAGAGGGGAGTGGTTGATCTTGCAGTCCAGGAGTGGTGGACCCTGACACTATTAAAGGAGAAGAGTGGAGAGAAGAGTTCCCTATCCAGAGAAGCAGCGACACCAGAGATGGAGGCAGAGACGATGACGTGGAGAGATGGAGTGACTGGGGACTCTGGCTCAGGGAGGGAGAGGATCTGTGTGCTGATGGCCAGGAGTCTGGCTTGTGGAGTGTTTGAATAGTTATATATTCCTGAGTACTTTCATGTATATCCAAAACAAAACAAAAACAGAGGGATTGGAAGCAAATGTTATTGAATGATGATGCAACAGAGGGATTGTAGTCATTGCAATGAAACTAAATATGATAGGACGAAAGTAAAGCTGATGCTCTCCCGTGTAAATTATCCCATGTAAATTATCACTCAATTCACAATAAAAACTTAAAACATTTAAAGACCAAGCAAAGCTCAATACATGTCAATAAGCTGACTTCCAAATTTTTCTCATTACAGAGAATAAAAGTACTTTGTCAAGTTCATTTTATCTATACAGCAGAGATAATTTTCTAAAACGTCAGTACTTACTAACATTTTTTTATACTTTTCAACCTAGTAATTAACACAAGGCATAGCAAACACTGCACACATAATTTATAGCTTAATGACTCAAATGCTCTTGACATCTGAGTCAAGGACAAAAGTGTAACAAAAATAAACAAAATATACTATAGCTAAACAAGGTCTCTTGATAGGTATAAAAGGGAAAAACAGAAAAAAGCTTAGAAATTTTAAGTACAGACTCACTTAATCATTCTCAAAAAATAAATGTAAATGAACAAGTCATACGATTAGTAACTATAAATTCCAAGATATATGCAAAAAAGAATATGACCACATTTAATAGCCTGTGCTTTAATTATACTTCCATATTACATTTTATTTAATTCTAGAAAGGCAGATCCAGATAAATATGGAACAATGTAGAAAAGAAAAAAAATTACAACAGAAATACATGACATCATTAACCTTAAGGCCTACAGCTTAATATATCAAATCGTTTCTATACCTTGTTGACTATGGATGCCTGCCTGTCATACATTTAAATCAAATTCTACTCTTGAAAAACGTGGCAACTGACAGCTACTTTTCATTGGGGGGACGGGGATTGTTGCAGAGTAAACTCATATCCCTTAAAATATCCAAGTTGTTTCTTTCTAGTTTGATATTTATCCTCACCCAAATACCAAAGTGTGAAGTCCCCTTAAATGGTCTTTTCAAGAGAATTTTAGCCACTTAAATTTAATATCAGCAAAGTAATGCTAACATATTAGTAACATTAGTAAATCACTGACTCTTCCTAAAACACTGAAGAAGAATCTGTAGATCTAAGAAATTAACCTTTGACTTTGCTACACATCAAAAGCCTCGTGTGAAGGTGCCTGGCATGTGGTAGACATGTAATAGCCAGCCAAATGATCACCAACCAGATGCTGTCAATTCAACTCCCACTTATGGCAATCTATGTGTATCAGGAAGAACACTACTCCACACGGTTTCATGGCTGCAACCTTTCGCAAGCAAATTGCCAGGCCATTCTTCCAAGAATCCAAGAACAGAATACATGTGCTGAATTTAATTTCTAATTTATAGACATTAAGATATTTGGCTCACTCACAAGTTAAAACTGTTCTTATATGCAAACTCTTTTAAGTAAGCTGTCCTCTTAATATATTATTTTCTGAAAACCAAAACATGTAAATAAATACATAAATCACCCTGATATCTATAGTATATATATTTCAACACCTTTTAATAGGGTACAAACGAAACCCGTATATCCAAATGCCGAAAAACACTCCCCAGCTAGAAATATCAAAATTGAAACTTTATTATTGGAACATAAAAATAAGTTATATAAATTTTCACTTCAAATGATACATGTATTTAGAATGGTTCAGGATTTTTATGTGAAATTTAAAAACCAGTCAGCATCATTTTTCTACAAATGCAAGAAAAACTTTTTCGGTGACTTCTCAGATAAAAAAAAAATCTAAATACTAAATCAATGAGCTTATCCAGGAATGAGAAGCCTTAATAACACCAATTCAAAAGCATGACTCCTGAAAGCCAGATCTCCACTAATAAAATAATCAAAACATTAAGGAGCCATATAAACCTTATATTCTATTACTATTTGCCAGAAATCCTACTACAAAAAGCCTAAAACAATAACAAAAAAAGTCACGAACAAGGCTGATTCTGATATTTTGCTCAGTGTCATAGGGGACATTATCATGTCCTACCTTAGAAGCTCTGGATTCTACACTGCATGATCAGACACTTTGTCAACAATGAAGTAGCTCTGCTCCTCCCTCACTTGTGTGAGCACAGTGGAGGCCGATTATTCTGACATGGAGTTGCATGTCCACTGTCAGGTCTCAGAAGGGACCTGGGCAACAAGAGTTAAAAAAAAAAAAAAAAAAGATAGTGGTTTGAAGTTGATAGCCACATGCCAGGCACTTTCTGCCCATAAAAAGGCCCTTTTCTTCAGTGTTTGCATCAACTGTAACAAAAGAACCAAGAACAAAATAAACAAATTGCTTGAAATTGTAAGCCAATTAAATCCAGTATGATGTCATTCCAGGAAAGTGCCCAGCTGATGCTGATGAAATTATTTGTGTGGCGCTGTAGGACCAGCAGTGGACTGCATACCACAAGGTTCATGGTTCAAATCTACCAGCTATTCCTAGGAAACCCTATTCAGAGTCTCTATGAGTCAGAACTGATTCCACAGCACTTAACAACAACAACAAACAGCAGAGAGATGTTTTTAAAGGTTATATCCTTTCAAAACCAGCCTAATTATTTTTCCTTCTCCTTGAAAGCATATAAAAAGGAAACTTTAAATTCCAGACTATTAATTATGTAAATCATTGTTAACATATTATGAGTCGGGCTGCTAACCTCAAGGTCAGCAGTTCAAAACTACCAGCCATTCCCGCAAGAGAAACATGAGGCTTTCTGCTCCCATAAAGATTTTACAGTCTTGGAAACCCTCTGCAGGGTCACTATGAGTCGGAAGCGACTCCACACCATCACCACCAAATAAATATGAAAGACATCCTAGAGAGTGCTTATAAACAAAAAAACAAATACTTTCCTAACTTCAACTTGCAGTAGCCAGAAAGCAACTACTATGAGAACTAGAGTACAAAGTCAAAAATAAAAGACTAAGTTGTCTCCCTCTGTAATGTGTGTCACAAAGAAAGCTATTTTAAAAGATACAAGCAAACATAAAATTCAAGTCAATTGCTAAAAGGTCAAGATATCTAACATTGATTTGTCATCTATATACACTTGCAAATTCTAACAAATCTCAACAGAATTAAAAGATAATGAAATTTTTCCAAGAGCTTTTGAAGACATTGGTATAGGGTAAACACTGGACTTCTGAAACACAAGGTCAGGAGGAGTTCAAACCCACCAGCTGCTCCTCAGAAACTCTATATAGGGTCCCTGTAAGTCAGAACTGACTTGAAGGCACTAATAACAAGAGTATATACAGGAGGAGCCCTGGTAGGACAGTGGGTTAAGAGTTGGGCTGCTAACTGCAAGGTCAGTAATTTGAATATACCAGCTGCTCCGCAAGAGAAAGATGAGACTTTCTGCTTTACAGCCACAGAAATCTCAACAGGGTTGCTATCAGTCAGAATCGACTCACTATGACTCGACAGCACACCACCACCACCACTAGTATATATGGGAGTGCTGTACGATAAGCACTGGACAGCTAACAACAAGGTCAAGAATTCAAAAACACCAACTGCTCCATGGAATTTACCAGCTGCTCTGCAAGAAAAAAAACTTTCTGCTCCTATAAAGACTTACAGCCCTGGAAACTCTAAACAGGGTCACTATGAGTCAGAACCAACTCAATAACATGCACCATCACCACCAAGTATATACAGAAGTTTTGTATTATATTTCATTGCTAGTATTATGCCATCACATTTTAACAAAGGTTCTTTAAGCAGAAAAATACCTAAACAACATATAAGACAGTTGTTAAATGCCATCAAGTCAGTTCTAACTCATAGCGACCCTGTAAAGGGTTTCCATGGAACAGCCAGTGAATTTGAGCTGCTGACCTTACAGTTCAAACTGACCTTGTGGTCCACTGCTTATCCTACAGCATCACACCAGGACTCCATGTAAAGCAGAAGACTTATTAAATAACATTAACTACATAAAAACAAATTTTACCCATTTTAACTAGAAAGTTGATAGCACAAAATATACAAAAACAGTACAAAATACTATAAACATTCTCCAACTTTTATTAATAGGTTAGAAAATGCACTATAAGGTCTTCACTGTCAATGATATTAAGGATTGAAATTGCACCAAATCTGAGCACCTTATCTGTTGATGTCTGATACCAACTTACATTTGGCGCTTAATATACTCTTTAAGCAATGCTTCTTCCACAGGATACACCTGTACGCCTGTACCATCATCATAGTAATACATCATACTGGTATTAAGTTCTGTTTGAAATGGCTGATCCGTCCTTTCAACATGTTCGCGATAACCATACGAATAATCAAAATTCACTTGATGTGGATAAAGAAGAAAAGAAATAAAAAGTGGTCACAGATTAAAAGAAAATAAGGAAGAACTAGTTACTACAGATAAATTCCAAGTGAAATATTTTAAAGTGTAACAAATACAAAACTATCTTTATTTAAAAAAAAAATCAGGCAAAACATAATTAAGTATAGTGAGGAAAACTAACAGAAAACTTGCACATTCTTTCAAAATTCATCAAACCTGACAAAACAAAAAGTTATGTCATACATCGAGGATTTCCTCTTCCTCGTCCTCTTCCTCGTCCTCTTCCCCGTCCTCTAAAGGAACCTCGGATATTACCACCCTCACTTCTCACACTGGAAACTTCATCTTGATCATCTCGCTTTTCTCTATCTCGCCTCCAACCTTTACAAAATAAAAAATATATTTTAATTTGTAATTATACATAACAGGATTATGAAAACATGATTAACAACCTCTCAATCTGTAACGAGCTGATAACAATAAGGCTTTAAAAAGACCCAAGTGGAACTTGTCAAAATCTCTCTGGTATAAAATATGGTATTGAAGTCTTGAGACATAAAGAATGCATTTTAATGAATAAAATAACACATTTTAAAAACCTGTACTTTTGACAACTTTACATAAAAGATCAAGAAATTTTCACAAAATGTTTAAGGAAAAAATGTTTCTATTTAAGACAAATAGAAATTTTTTGTAAAGAAAAAAGAAATGAAAAGATAAACCTGGGAGAAGATATCTATAGTAAAATATAAGAATTACATCTAGAATTCATTTTCTCATTTAAGTTTAACATACGTGCTCACACACAAAGAAATCATAATGATATAAATTATATATATGGTGGCACTTAACAACATAAAGTCCTGGTGTAGCACTGCAGGTTAATGTGCTAGACTTCAAGATCAGATACAACCACAAGGTCAATGGTTCAAGATCACCAGTTGCTCCTTGGAAACCCTCTATGGGTCACTATGAGTTGGAACTGACTCAGTGGTACTAACAATGTATGTAAGTATATATTATATATATATACACACACATACACACACACATACATTAAATGGTTTTCGGCTTGTTGACCACAAAAAAGAAAAAATTAAAACCATGAAAGAATATTTCAAGTCAGCTTCCATAAAGATTGCTATAGTTGTTATGTGGCATCAGGTCAGTTCCAACTCACAGTATAACACTATTCAATCCTCACAATCAGTCCTAGGTTTGAGCTCACTATGGCTATCTTACTAAGGACCCTCCTCTTCTTTTCTAACTATACCAAGTATGACTTCCTTCTCCAGAGATTGGTTCCTCCCTTATAACATGACCAAAGTAGGACCTTTGGTTTCTTGACATCATCTCACAACAACACATCTGGTCTTCAGTCATTAGTGTTCAATGTGTCAAATCTACTGTTGAGATAATATCTAAACTGAGGTACTAGGTCATATTTTGGATCTCGTGGACTTATAGCTTCCTTCAGCTTTACCCTGCTGAGTTCTGCTCTGTAGTAGGACTCTGGCCTTGGTTTCATTGATGATATTAAGCTTCTCAATTGTCTCTATCCACAGATGTAGTTGCTTTGGTTCCTGCATATTTCATCCAGCAATGTCCACACTTATGTTACTGAAAAAAGTATTTACAATGAATAAATTATATCATGCAATCTCTTGGCTTTGTTTCTATCACTTAGGCTGTATTTTCCTTCCTTCTTGTTTCCAACTTTCACATTCCAATTACTAGTAATTATCAGGCATATTGGATCAACTAAAGACTGCTGAAGTTGATAAGAGTCTTCAATGTCCTCATTTTTGCATTAGTGGTTGGTGAGGATATTTTAACAGTCATGTTAACTGGTCTTCCCTGTGGTGGTGGTCGTGGTTGTGTGCCATGGACTAATAGAGGTGACCCTGTATAGGATTTCCAAGAAGTGGCTGGTGAATTTGAACTATTGACCTTGTAGTTCAAACAGACCTTGAGACCCACTGCTTTATCCCACAACACCATATCAGGACAGGGCAAAAAAGCATACTAATTTCATAAACATAATTATACACTTGCCAAAAGTAGATTAGCCAGAAATTAATGAAACAAGATTCACTTACATATGGATAATTTATGAACCTTGTTAAAGATAATATAACCATGGGTAGAAATTTATACTAATAAATGCACTATAATATTTGTAAGTTACATTGCAGTAAAGTTGATTTTTAAACAAAGGATTCAGAAACTATACAAAATAGGCTCCCACAAACTAAATCTGGGGCAATTTGAGGGTCAAACTAAATAACAATAGCTGGTGTTCTTACAAAACATACTGTGAAGATATTTAAGATTAAAAGGGAAAGCATGATATCTGCAAATTAGCTTTCAAAATGGTTAACAATTTTTTTAAAAAGCATTAATTCAATTGCCGTCGATAAATTGCTGTTAAGTGCCGTCAAGTTAGTTTCAACTCATAGCAACCCTACATTGGGTTTCTGAGGAGCTGCTAGTGAGTTTGAACTGCTAACCTTTTGGTTCGCAATCCAGTGCTGATCCTCCAGCACCACAATAAGTTAGACACATCTAAAAATCTGAATTGGCAAAAGTGGTGTGAAAAATTTAGCTACAACAACAAACAATACCTGATGAAGCTGCTTACGTATAATCAAACACCACATGGGATTTGATTCTTCAGTCTGGAGGTTTTAGGGTCAATATTTCATGAGACATCCCAGTTAATTGGCCTAAAACATGTTGGATGCTTCTGTCCTATCACCTAGGTCATTGTATAGTATACCTGGGGTCTTAAAACCTTTGCAAGCAGCCTACCAAGACACATAAAATTGGTCTCTATCCGCCTGTAGCAACAAAAGAAAACGAAGGTACTGAGTATGTGGTTAATTGCCTCCAGGAATAACTGCCTCCTTAGCCATGATACCAGAACTAGATGGTGGCTCAGCTATATTACTGAATATTTTCATTAAAGATTCTACAGAAGAAATCTGATCAAAAGGGAAAATGCAGAACATAAATCTGAAATTCTCACGGACTCTGCAATTTCTAAAGCCATGGAGGCTGGATAAACCCCTGAAGCTACTGCCATGAAATAATCTTTAAACCTTCATTTAAAAATATCTGCTTACATCTTCTTAAAATCAAAGAGTTGTTGCTGCTAATAAGTGCGGTCGAATCAACTCTGACTCACAGTGACCCTGTACAGGATTTCCAAGGAGCAGCTTGGTGGGCTTGAACTGACAACCTCAAGGTTCAAACTGACCTGCAGTCCAGTGCTTATCCTATAGCATGACACCAGGACTCCAAAAACCAGAGTTGTTTTTGTTTGTAAGTGCTGTCGAGTCAGTTCCGACCCATAGCAACCCTGTATAGGGTTTCCAAGGAGCACCTGGTGCGCTTGAACTACCAACCTTGTAGTTCAAACAGCTTTGCAGTCTGGCACATTAACCCATAGCGCCTGCACCAGGACCCCCATAAACCAGAGTTGTTGTTAAGTGCTGTCAAGTCGATTCCGACCCATAGTGGCCCCGTATAGGGTTTCCGAAGAGCAGCTGGTGAGCTTGAACCACTGACCTTGCAGTTCAAATGGCTCTGCAGTCTGGAGCATTAGCCCACAGCACCACACCAGGAATAGTTTAGCTTAAATACTAGTAAATATTTGCCTTGAGCATTGCATAAAGTAAAGTGCTGTCAGGTTGGTTCCAGCCCATAGCAACCCTGTATAGGGTTTCTGAAGAGCAACTGGTAACCCGTACCACCGACCTTACGGTTCTAAGTGACTTTGCAGTCCAGTGCATTAACCCACAGAGCCACACCAGGACTCCAAGATTTATTTACATGGGATTGAGTTAACAACAGCGAATCAACATATCTGATAGGAACCTTAGGGCACAGTGAGTTTACAATAAATAGGAAGGCACCACTCAGAAAACAGAGATGAGAAGGAATGACCACTTGACCAATATCACTGCATTATATACGTAGAAATGAGTTGGTTTTGCTCTGTATATTCTCAATAACAAAATAAACTTTTCAAAGCATAACAACATTGTGGGGATTGCAATTAGTGTCACAAAATGTATTATCTGTATCTCTATATCTATTTATGTTGTTAATGCCATTGAGTTGGTTCCAAACCATACAAGGTTTCCGAGGAGCAGCTGGTGAACTTGAACCACCAATTGGTGGTTCAAACTGACTTTGCAATCCAGAGCAGTAACCCGCAGCGCCACACCAGGACTCTCTATTTTAACAGTAAGACTAAGTTCTTTTGTCTTTCTCTCTTAAAATGAAACTTACTTCGTGTATCATTTCGTCTACTGTTATATGTTGCTTTATTTGCTTCAGGTTGACATCTTGAGCTATTCCGTGATCCTGGTCTTTCTTGACAATCTGGTCTTACATCATCTAAATGGAGTGGTACCCACTTGTGCTTATTAGCTTGAAAAAAAACAAGATATTTTAATGACAATGCACATTTTTCATTGTAGTTTTATAATTGTGAAAGCATACTAAATTTTTTTTTTTATTTCAGTTTTTTTTAAGTGAAAGACTATTAATTTCCCCAAAAAACAAGTTGTTTATAGAATACCAAAAGAATCTTTTTTCTTCTCACACAACTCAATATACTTGTTTGCATAAACAATGATTTTTCAAAAATCAAGTCCTCTCCCATGCTATATGTACTTAAACACTTCAATGGCTTACAAACTACCAGGGTCCTGCACAATGCAGACCTGGTATACCTATCCAACTAATCCTGCTGCAGTCCCACCCCCAATGCTACTGGCATTATAACAGTTTAAAGCTCTTTTCTGCCTAGAGCAGGGGTGGGGAACATTCCTATGAAATATTAAATCCATCTATATAATATCATTCACAAAATTATCAACTTAAAAATTAGGCTGCTCAAGAAAGTCAGTTCTTCAGGACAAACCCCTTTTCAAGACTGAAATGCAAAGGGAACACATAAGTAGACTGTAAGCTGCTAGTAACCGCACTGGTCTACTGGTTGAGTGGAAGTGGAGTAAACACAGTAATGAAGACATGGGCTGAGTTCCACCATGGTCCATAGACTCCTGCAGACCTTGAGATGACAGTGAGACGAGGAAGCGCTGGTTGGTCCAATGTCTGCAGACACTTGGGAACTCCTGAGTCCATGGACATTAACCTACTCACATGGCTAAAGCTAAGAGTGAAGTATCCAGCTGATATGAAGTTGGGGCAAAGAGGGGAGGGGGCGCCTAAGAATGCCCAAACTTGCATAACACCCATTTGACCTAGCTTGCATATCACCCATTTGACTTAGCTTGGAAGGCTTAATGATCAGAACTCAACTTTGTTGTTGTTGTTAAGTGCCGTTGAGTCCTTTCCAACCCATAGCGACTCTATATAGGGTTTCCAAGGAGCAGCTGGTGAGCTTGAACCACCGACCTT
>NW_006408871.1:2368257-2370823 GCF_000296735.1 Chrysochloris asiatica | reverse complement strand
ACCAAGGAAGAGATCCGGGCAGTCAACAAACATGAAGAAATGTTCACGATCACTAGTCATTGTTGTTGTTGTTGTTGTTGTGATATACCATGGAGTCGGTTCCAACTCAGCAACCCTGCACAGGGTTTCTGAGGCTGTAAATCTTTACGGGAGCAGAAAGCCTCATCGTTCTCCCGCGGAACAGCTGGTAGTTTCGAACTGCTGACCGTGAGGTTCGCAGACTGATTCATAACCACTACGCTACCGGAGCACTAACCATTAGAGAGATGCAAATCAAAATAACAATGAGACATCATCTCAAACCAGCAACAACGGCAAAGATCAAAAAGGTAGAGGACAATAAATGCTAGCGAGGACGAGGAGCGACTGGGACCCTCCTACATTGTTGGTGGGATTGCAAAATGATCCAACAACTCTGGAAAGCAATATGGAGCTTCCTAAGAAGGTTGAAATAGAAATACCTTATGATCCGGTAATTCCTCTACTTGGTATTTCCCCACTAGAAATATGATCTATAACATGAGCAGATATATGCACACCAATGTTCACAGCAGCACTATTTATAAAAACAAAAAGATGGAGACAGCCTAAACGCCCATCAATTGAAGAATGGATAAACAAACTGTGGTACATACACACAATGGAATACTATGCTACCTTGAACAACAACAAGGAAGCTGCAAGCCACCGCATAACATGAATGAACCTTGAGGACACTGTTCTTGTTGTTGTTAAGTGCCATCGAGTCAGTTCCGATCCATAGCAACCCTGTATAGGGTTTCCAAGGAGTGACTGGTGAGCACGAACCTCCAACCTTGCAGTTCCAATGGCTTTGTACTCTGGCGCATTAACCCACAGCGCCACACCAGGACTCCTTGAGGACATTATGCTGAGTATAATTGTTGTTGTGAAGTGCCGTCGAATCAGTTCCGACCCATAGTTCCCCTGTATAGGGTTTCCGAGGACCAGCTGGTGAGCTTGAACTGCTGACCTTGCAGTTCAAATGGCTTTGCAGTCTGGCACATTAACCCACAGCGGCACACCAGAACTCCGTTGAGTATAATTAGTCAGTCACAAAAGGAGCAATTCTGCATAGGATCATTATTTTAAAAGATTAAGAAAAAGAACCCACACTAAAAGGGGGGAAAAATTATATATATATATTTGCTGATCACCAGGTTGTATGGTATGAGAGGAGGGAAGGAGAGAGGGAGAAGATAAAACACAGGATAGGAAATAGACACAGGATAGCTTGAGGGTGGGGGGTGGGAGGGACAATTCACAAGAATGGAAGAACAAGGCTGATGGGAGAACAGGCAGATTTGCATGGGCTAAGTGGGACAGAGGTAAATGATGATGTGTGTACAACCTTAGAACAACAGGGCTCTGGGATATAGGGATTGAGGTACGGCTTGAAGGAGTAAAAGAGGGAAATAATGTTAAGATGCTTAGCTGTCTTTTAAATCTTGGGTTCTCTTGCCTACCATTGTAAAATAGCCAGAAACATCACTATAAAAAGCTTGTAAATCCGTCTTCAGCCTATAACTGATTGGAATACCGTAAAGGGGGCTAGAAGTTGCCCAGTGAAAGAGGTTTCCTGTGGAGCCTTTACATTGCACAACACCATAGGTGGAATCCAGAACCCCAACCAGAACTGACTGAGTAAGAAATATCCACTGAAAAGGACGAGTAGAGCAGCCTGCAGTGGCTAGAAGAACAGAAAATGCTTTGTGAAAGAAAGACAGCATGAAAAATTCCCAAACAATAACGGCAGTCTGATTGATTACTACAAGAACAAGTAAGCTCTTCTCCCGGGAGCCATCAAGGCAAGTGGTCGGGACTACTCAAAGCAAACCCTCTTCCAAGACTGAGACTCAAGGGGAATACATGAGCAGGCAGGTGGTCTGGATGGTGACCACATTGTCACTGATAAGGGGAAGATGGGAAAAACAGCACTGAAGTGGAGAGCTAAGTCCGACCATGTTCAATAGACCCATGTGAACCCAGCTGGAGACCTGGATGTCCAGCAGTATGGCAAGACCTAAGGACTCCTGGGCCCAGAGGTAGTGACATGGCCACAGAGGACTAGAGCGGAAAGTGAAGCATCCAGCTGTTATGAAGTGAGAGGAGATGCACAAGAACACCCATACTTGCAGATAGTACCCACTTGACCTGGCTTCGATGGCTAGATGATCAGAACTCAACTAGAAGAAAAAGAAGAGGGGGAGAAAAAAGAGTAACTTGCTACAACTTGATGAACTTTACCAATATTTATGGATGTAGTAGCTCAAAGGGAGCAAATCTTCACAGCGAGGATCACTGCCACCTCCTCAGTACACAGGGTTGACAGGGATAGGCAATTTAGGCATTGTCTACTCAAAATGGGGGGCCTATAAAGGCAAGAAATGACTGGCTTACAAGCTTTCAAGAAGGAGACCAGTTCCAGACAGGTCAGGGGAAGGTAGACTCATCACTGAAGATTTCCAATCTGTTGGGACTGGGCTGGCAAAAGGAAATGGGGGAATAATAAGACTCTTGTGTTAAGATAGTGAAAAATTGCCATCAG
>NW_006408871.1:2365213-2366627 GCF_000296735.1 Chrysochloris asiatica | reverse complement strand
AAGAGGTAATAGAGGCAAATACTAAGGAGCTCTGGTAGCATAGTGGTTACAAATCGGGCTGTGAACCTAAAGGTCAGCAGTTCGAAACTACCAGCTGTTCCGCGGAAGAAAGATGAGGCTTCAGTTCCCACAAAGATTTCCAGCCACGGAAACCCTGTACAGGGTCACTGTGTGTCGAAATCGACTCGACAGCACTTAACAACAACTGTTAAATAATGGTGCATGAAGGGGATTGTAATCATTGCAATGAAACAAAATACAATTGTGGTTGAGTGCAAAACTGATCTTCTGCCATGTAAACTATCACTCAATTTATATTAAAAGCTTTAAAACAAATTAAAAATTAGCCTACTATATTTGGTCATTTAATTAACTCACCACTAATGTGAAGCTCTTGACCTCAAGATCTGTTTGAACTGCAAGTTAAGTGGTTCCAACTCACTAGCCACTCCTCAGAAACTCTATACAAGTTCGCTAAGAGTTGGAACCAACTCCATGGCACTTAATAACGTGATGGCTGAAACTGCGGCTGCCTTGGCAGGGCCAGACCAAATGATTTCAAGGGCCTTATACGACCTGAGGGCTGGATATTCCCCATCCTTGGCACAGAGGTTCCTAGACAGTGAACACACTGCGTAGGCTCAGAACACTAGATGAAAATAAGCTTTTACAAAGTAAATCAATCATAATCCATTTGCAGACATATGAAAGGTCAATAAAAAAAGGTGCTATATTTTTGTTGCTATTTTTGTGGGGGATTTTTTTCTTCAAAGTTAATTTTAGGAGAATGCTATTTAAAAATAGATGTCAAACACCAATCCCATTTTTCTCTCAGAAAGTAAGTTTAGGTTTCCCAGAACTTGCTGAAAAATATAAAGCAGACCCAATGCAGATTTAAAACAATACAAGCATACCTTGCTTTACTGCACTTTACTTTATTAAACTTCACAGATAGCTGGGCTTTGTTTTGTTGCTTTTTAAAAAATATATAAATTGAAGACTTGTGACAACTCTACAGAAAGTAAGTCTATCAGTGCCATTTTTCCAACAATATTTCCTCACTTCATGTTTCTGTTGTCACATTTGGTAATTCTCAAAAACTTTGTCATAATGTTATTGCAACTTAATAGACTACCAAACCAAATTCACTGCCATCAAGACAATTCTGACACACGGCCACCCTATAAGACAAAGTATAACTATTCCCTATGGTTTCCAAAATATGACCTTGAATTTATCCCACCTGAATTTAGAGATCATCTGAAGAACAGATTTGATGCATTAAATACTAAAGACCGAAGACAAGAAGAGTTGTGGAATGACATCAAGAACATTATACATGAAGAGAGCAAAAGGTCATTAAGAAGACAAGAAAGAAGGAAAAGGTCAAAATGGATGTCAGAGGAGACTCTGA
>NW_006408871.1:2340845-2363365 GCF_000296735.1 Chrysochloris asiatica | reverse complement strand
TTCTGCTGTGCATGGGGTCGCTATGAGTCGGTTCTGACTCGATGGCACCTGACAACAACAACAACATGGTTTCCAAAGCTGTAAATCTTTACAATAATAAGTTTGTGTGGCTGTTGGGTTTGAAGCACCAACCTTGCAGTTCACAGCCCAATGTGTAGCCCATGGCACCACCAGGGATCCTCTAATAGACAACAGTGTAAACAAAACTTTTATCTGTACCGGGAAATGAAAAGGTACCTGTGACTCGCTTTATTGTACTAACTGCTTTATTGCAGTGGTCTGGAACAAAACCCACAATATCTCCAAGGTATGCTTGTAGTTATCACACAGCTTTCCAAAACTATACTTACAACCATCCTCATAAGTAGAATTTCACTCCATTTGTGCAGTTTTATACATTAGTCAAACACAAAAAAGGAAAATCTAGTATTTTAGAGATGTAACAAAAGTAAATCAGTTAACACTTCAGATATCTAAATACCAAAAAATCCAAAATATACTTGGTAACTACCAAGGATCAAATGATTAAGTTTAATTATCACTATAATCTTGCTTAAAAAATTACAATCAGTGATAAACTGACCTCTCTTCCGTTGATTACTTGACTGAGCCTCATCTTCACTGACATTTTCACCAGGACAATCTAATTTTGTTTCTCTGTTTTCTTTGCTCTCACTGTTGTTTTTCTTTTCAGCCTTCTCTTCTTTTTCTTTTCTGTTTTGTGGTTTCTTATTTCCTTGGCTTATGATACTCTGACACTATAAAAAATGTTTTGTGAATGAGATTATATTCATTAACATTCAAAATTTGTGGTAACATACCTTACATATTTCAAAACAAAATAGCTTTTATCAAAAAATAAAAATTACTTCTCAAAAGACACTGTTAAGGAAAAAGCCAAGTCACATACTAAGAAAAAATACTTGCAAAGTAGTTGATAAAAAGACTTGTATCTAGAATATATAATGAACATTCAAATTCAGTATTAAGAAAATAACTCAATTTAAACAGGAAAATGGGCAATGGAGTTGAACAAACACTTTAAAGAAGTTACTGGTGGCAAATAAGCATTTGAAAAGTTACCTGATACATCATTAGACAGAGAAATACAAATCACTTCAAGGCCACACCACTGCACATTATTAAAATGACTAAAAATACAAAGACTGACAAGACTGTCCATAACAGGGTTAGACTGAGAATGCAGAGTAAATGGCATTCTTTTACAATGTTAAGTAGTTTGGCAACTTCCTAAAATGCCACATAAATATTTAACATATGATTCAGCCATTCTACTCCTAGATACTTAAAAAATGGAAGCATATACCCATGTAAAAATGTGCACACAAATGTTTTAGTATCTTTATTTGTAATAACAAAAACTGGAAATAATCTAAATGTTCACTAAAGATAGGTGAATGAATAAACTGTATTCCATCCCAATAATGTAATACTCCTGAGCAATAAAAAGGAAAGAAATATTGACAAACAATAATAGGAATAAATCTGAAAATAACTACACAAAGCAAAAGCCAGAAGCAAAAAATATGAGTGTGAAGAAACTTCTGGGACTAATGAATTAAGTTCTTTATCTTGACTGCAGCAATGGCACAGATGCATACGGGTGAAAACTTAACAAGTATACTTTATATATTTATAGTTTATTACATATCATTTATACCTCAATTCAGCTGTGTACATAAATAAATAGATATATATTTACAACTGCACATCAATAATACTGTATAAATTTACAAAGATAAAAGTGTATGGCCTAAAATAAAAATGTAATCATCTTATCACACAAGCTACTCCTCTAAAAAGTCCTGTGATGGATATTTTAGAGTCAACTTTCAGTCTGTTTTCTATTTAAATAGAAACTGAAAGTCTATTCATTACACACTTCTTGATAGATAATATATACATTTAGCACTTCTGCACATACTAAAAATATGGTAAATCTAAGAAAACATACACAGTAATATGAAATGGGCTTCATTTAGGTCCATTAAATCATATTAAAATTAAAATCAATCTCTTTTATTTGTAGTTATTACAAAGTACTTCAAACTCAAGATTATCTACTGAGAATACAACCAGATAGGGGAAATGTGATAAATGAGTTCAGACATCTGGAAAATACAAAAAAAGATAGAAAAGGTAGCTGCCAAGCACCTGTTTATCAATGAATACATTTCTAACAAATATATCTGATTCAGAATTCATAACATCCGATCATTATTACATTAGTAACAGGTAAATCTTACAACGGATAAAGCTTAGGACACTAAATTCAGTACTCATTCTACTGGTAATCTCAAAAGATAATGCAAATCAAAAAAAAAGTAATCTTCTATATTAATTTAGTCTTTATATCTATTCACAATGCTATTTACTAGAACTTAAGTAAGATAAATTCTGAATAATGAAAGACTACTTTTATTTTTTTTTTTTAATGTAATACTCACTCCTCCAGTGTTCACTAATTCGCTTGGTGTTGGCCAATTTGCCATGTCGCTGAAATCACTAGCCTAATAAACAATAAATTCATGTTTACAAATTGTTCCAAAATTATACACACAAAAAAATACTTTCTCAAAGTGAAAACAATTACAAAAAAAATACCCCACAATGAATTATACGCAGGCACTTGCTAAATTAATCCAAAAGCTTCTCCATACAAACTACTTTAACAGAATGCTTCAGTTTATGATCAAATTTCTAGCACAATTAACTAAAATGAGGTACATATAACAACAGGACAGCGTTATAAAAAATACACAATTCTCTAGTATACTAACAAACTAACATCAATGATACAATTATAATTGGAAGAAAAATACTAATAAAAATCAAGAGTTCCTAACAATTTTTAAACTAAATACATGTGTAGTTTATTTCTTGTAAAGACATACCTTACTGGTTTTCTTTGTCTTGAGTTTTCCTGCTTTTATAATTTTAGGGGAAGTGAGCTCTAAAGAAAATACACAGAATTGATTTTACAACCATCTCATTCAACAGCAAAATAACTATTATACCAATTTTATTAAGTCAATGTAATCAGCTCTCAACAAAATCCAAAGTTCTAAGACTCAAATTCCTAGCAAAAAATCAACTATATTTAAGAAATCCAAATTTGTCTTCAATGTCCAAATCACGATGTGGGAACTATTTTAATAGTTTACTTACACTGAAGTGACAGTTCAATCCATTCATTAACAGACTATAAACTGAACTAAAACATGTGGCCATGTGGGCTAATGTGCCAGAATGCAAAGCTGTTTGAACTTCAAGGTCGGCGGTTCAAGCTCACCAGCTGTTGCTTAGAAACCCTATACAGGGTCGCTATGGGTCAGAACTGACTCCACAGCACTTAACAACAATGCCAAGCAACTCAAGTAAATTTCTAATAGGAAATATTTTTCTAAACAATTAACAGATTCACAAAGAAGCACCCAAGAAAAAAGGTCATAAGACTTCAAACTATTTGTCCTAAAAGAAAACAAAAACAGTTTGGCAACCATAATAAGTTGCCATAATATGGCTTCTAGATTCAAGCCATAAAATAGAATAACTGATCACTGTCAAAGTTTGTACATTTTTGAGTAACAGCACAACAGGTGACAATAAACACCAATATACTTCCCCAAATGAAGATTTTACAGTGTCTTTTAGCTATCTAGCAAGGTGGTCAGACAGCATGATCATCTAGCTGAATAGGGCCAAAAGTAAAATATGCTTGGGATCTTCATTTACAGACAGCACACTAATCATCCTAACAAATCATGGAAATGACCATGTTGTTATATTGTTAAGTGCCATCTAGTCTGTTCCGACTCACAACATAATGTTTCCAAGGAGTGACTAGTGAACTGAACCGCTGACTTTGCGGTCCAGTGCTTATGACCATACTTACGTTAAAACAATCTTTTTGTTAAAATCCAGCAGATTTAAATGCAATATCCAGTTCTTATCAAAGGAAGACGGATGAAAGATGAAGGTGTATTCAGGGATAGGTATACTGGGAACTTGAACACTATTATAATATTCTGTATCTGAAGCCGAATAGAAAGTACACAAGCATCCATTTTACTTTTATACTTTTAGGTAGATATGTATGTTTACGTGCATATGGATAAAACACATCATTGAGGAAAATTAATGCAGTAGAAAAGAAAATATTGGCAAGTATGACCAAGTAACTGAAACCCATAAGGGAGGAGGAAGCCTAAACAACTAATAAAGAACAGTATTTGCCTGAACAATAGCTATCTGATTAAAGCATACTGTGTAAAGATTAGCTTTTCCTTTAACAAAATGGAAAAACATGTTCCAAAATATTGCTGGCCAAGTAGGCAAGGAAATTAAATGCATTGTTGTTGTTGTTGTTAAGTGTTAAGTGTTGTCGAGTCGATTCCAAGCCATAGCAACCCTGTATAGGGTTTCTAAGGAGCAGTTGGTGAGCTTGAACCACCAACCTTTAAGTTTAAACGACTTTACAGTCTGACACATCAGCCCAAAGCGCCACATCATAGCAGTTGTAAAATACAGTTTTTATACGAACTATTAGATGTAATAAAAAAAAAATAAGGGATAGTCAATACAAGTAGGTTTTGTTTGGCTTTATTACAAATCCTGAGACATATATGAAACCAAGGTCAGAAACTAAATATTTTTTTAAAAAAAAAGAAAAAAAAAACCTGATTCTGATTACATAAAAACTTTTAAATAATTTTTTTACCTTTAATACTAAATGGCAACATAAAGTTTAACAGAAAAAAAATTGCAATGCGAGTTAATAAACCTTCTCATTTAAAATTTTTAAAAAAATTTTTTTTTAATGGCCACATTCTACCTAGACATTAGAATCATTTCCAGCTAAAACTGAGAACTTCGTGAAGAAGAATCTTTAACTTTTATTTCTTCAGACTTGGGAAGGAAAACAGATTTTGATTTCAGATCTTAGAACTCAAAATAATTTTTTCTCAATTTTTTTAAAGTCTTTCAGCTTTAATTCTTCTATATGATATGTAATTCTTAAAGTTTACATTTAACTTTGGAGCATCTGTGACATTGTCATTTTATTAATAGAATATTTGTTTGAGCTTTGCAACCGAAACGTTTATGAACACTTTTTGTCAACACAGAATATAACAAAGTTAAAAAACATGACTTAGTAATATAGAACATAAAACTTACAAAGGGGCTTCAAAAAGTTCAAGGGGAAATTCCATTTATCTCTTAATTTCATTTTTTTTAAAAGCTTTTCTTGTGAATTGAGTGTTAGTTTACATGGGTGAACATCGGTTTTGCACTCAACCTATCATATTTTGTTTCACTGCAATGATTACAATCCCCTCCATGCATCATCATTCAGCACTATTTGCTTCTATTCCGAGTTGGTGCCAGCACACAGTCTTTCTCCTTCCAAGAGTCTAGAGTCCTCAGCTGCTCTATCTCTCCATGCCATCATCTCTGCCTCCATATCTGGTGTCACTGCTTCTCTGGATAGGGTTCCATAATTCTGCTCATGCTCTTCTCCCTTGATGGTCTTAATTCCATTTTTCCACTATATTTGTTAAATCCTCCTTGTATTATGGAGTCATTTCTTACCAGTGGTTACTAAGAGGACCTAAGAGTTCATTCACTTTTTTATGAAAAATTTCCTCCTAACATTCCTGTTCATTTTTCTCAACTCTTCCCAACAGAGGAATTTCCTGATTGCTCCCCCTTTTACTTTGAAAGATTTTATTGTTGTTTGTTGGATATTAGTCAATTGTGACTTAAAGTGACCCTATTTTCTAGGCTAGAATCTTTTCTACATAGTAGATTGCCAGATCTTTCTCTTGTGAGCAACTAGGTAGGTTCAAGCCAGCTACCTTTCAGTTAGGAGCTGAGCACTTAATGGCTGCACCAGTAAGACTCCTCTGTTCTACTGCTTCATGCTGTCAACTTCACAGGGGCAGAACCCCAACAGGAGTAGCAGGATGACAAACAGTTGTGAAACATCAACTGGGGGAACAATTTTGTCTAATTAACAGTTCAAAATAAACCTGATGTACTGCTTACTTAGGCTACTTCACAAACCCAGATTTTAGTTTTCCAATTATAAGGATGATATCAAGTTTTTTTAACAAAAATAAATCTCGGCATAGAATGAAATGGAAAAACATAAAAAAGCACAAATTTGCACAAGTACACAAATGTAAACTCAAACCTTTTCCACCTATCAAGCTGTCAAAAAAGAGAATGCTCAGTATTAGTCAACCTATAAAGAAAGTAAAACACTTTTATATTGGTAAGAATACAAAGTGTGGTATAATCTTTCAAGGAAATAATGTCATTTAAAATATAATAAAACCACTGATGAGGTAATTCCATTCCTGGGAAATTACTTGGGAATTATGACAAGTTACAAAGATTTGCATATAAGACATTTACTATGATTTTTCTAATAAATCCAAACCAAACCTGCTGTCATAGAATCAGTTCCGACGCACAGTGACCTTCAAGGCTGCAAAATCTTGATGGGCGCAGACAGACTCATCTTTCTACCTTGGAACAGCTGGTGAATATAAACTACTGACCTTGCTGTTATAGCAGTCCAGTGCTTATCCTATAGTTTCACCACGGCTCCTTATCACTGCTGAAAAGCATACTTAAATCATTAATAGGGAGAATGGTGGCTCTGTAGGATAAATACTGGACTGGGAACCACAATGTCCGTAGTACAAGCCTACAAGTCACTATGCAGAAGATGAGGCTTCTAGCTCCTGCAAAGATTTATAGCCTCAAAAACCTTATGCAGGGTTACACTGAGTCAGAACTGATTCAATGGCATGTAACATTACACAAAAGGAATAATTTAACTTCTAGAAATAAATCTGCATATATTAACATGGAAAGAAGTCATACAGAAAACAGATAAAACAACCCTAAGGAAGGACATGTTTTACTTTTATCACGATTTAGAAAATATGGAAAATGCTCTGAATGTAGTTAAAGAAAACCTGAAACCAAAAAGACCAGCCAGTCTAGAAGAAGAAAATACACAGAGAGACATTATATACTATACACACAAATAGATGGAACATAAGCAAGTTTCCACCACTCATCTGTCAGTTTGTTGTAATGTGGTGGCTTGTGAGTTGCTGTGATTCTGGAAGCTATGCCACCAGTATTTTAAATACCAGCAGGGTCCCCATGGTGGACAGGTTTCAGATGAGCTTCCAGATGAAGACAGATTAGCAAGAAGGAATAACGAACTACTGCCGAATATTTACTCAATGAAAACCTGATGAATAGCAGAGAAACACTGCCAGATATAGTGCCAGAAAATGAGCCCCTAGGGTTGGAAGACATTCAAAATGTGACTGGGGAAGAGCTGCCTCCTCAAAGTAGAGCTGACTGTGATGGTGTGAATGGAGTAAAGCCCTTATGACCTTCATTTCCTGATGGGTCACAACTCAAAAAAGAAGAGAAACAGCTGTAAACATCCATTATTAATCAGAACATGGAAGGAACGAAGTATGAATCTAGGAAAATTGGAAATTACCAAAAATGAAATGGAACGCATAAACATCGATATCTTAGGCATTAGTGAGCTGAAATGGACTGGTATGGGCATTCTGAATCTGACAACCACATGGTTTACAATGCCAGGAATGACAAATTGAAGAGGAATGGTGTTGCATTCATCATCAAAAAGCACATATCCAGAGCAATCATGAGGTACAACGCTGTCTGTGATAGGATAATATCCATGTGCCTACAGGGAAGCCCAATTAATAACACCAACTACTAAAGCCAGTAAGGATAAAATAGATGAATCCTACCAACTTCTATAACCTGAAATTGACCACACATGCAAACATGATGTATTGATCATTACTGTTGATTGGAATGCAAAGGTTGGGAGCAAAGAGGAAGGATCAGTAGTTGGGAAATATGGCCTTGGTGATAGAAATGATGCTGGAGAACTCATGAGAGAATTCTGCAAAATCAATGATTTGCTCATTTCAAATACCTTCTTTAGACAGCATAAGAGACAACTATACACATGGACCTCCCCAGATGGAATACATACAAATCTGTGGAGAGACGATAGAAAAACTCCATATCATCAGTCAAAATAAGGACAGGGGTAGACTGTGGAACAGACCATCAATTGCTCATATGTAAATTAAAACTGAAGATGAAGAAAATGAAAACAAGTCCATGAAAGCCAAAATTATAACCTTGAATATACCCCACCTGAATTTAGAGATCATCCGAAGAACAGATTTGATACACTGAATACTAAAAACCAAAGGCCAAAAGAGCTGTGGAATGACATCAAGAACACCATACACACAGAAAGCAAAAAGTCATTAAAAAGACAAGAAAGAAGGTAAAAGTCAAAATGGATGTCAGAAGAGACACTGAAACTTGCTTTCCAAGTATAGAGATGCTAAAGCAAACGGAAAAAATGAGATGGGACAAGAGCTGAACAGAAAATATCAAGATCAGCTCAAGAAGATAAAGCCAAATATTACAACAAAACGTGCAAAGATCTGGAATCAGAAAACTAAAAAGGAAGAACACGCTCAGCATTTCTCAAGCTGGGAGAATTTAAGAAAACATTCAAGCCTCGACTTTCGTAATTGAAGGATTCTCTGGGAAAATTACTGAATGATGCAAAAAACATCAAATGAAGATGGAAGGAATACACAGGTCACTTAACCAAAAGTAAATGATTGATGTTCAACAGTTTCAAGAGATAACATATGATCAAGAGCCAATGATACTGAAGAAGGAAGTCCAAGGTGCACTGAAGGAATTGGTAAAGAACAAGGCACACCAGGAATTGATGGAATAAAAATTGAAATCTTTCAAGAAAGTGAGGTGGCACAGAAGGCACTCACTCATCTATGCCAAGATATTTGGACAACAACTGTCTGGCCGACTGACTGGAAAAGATCCGTATTTGTGGCCATTCCAAAGAGAGGTTACCCAATGAAATGCGGAAATTATCTTTGATATCCCATGCGAGTAAAGTTTTACTAAAGATAATACAGAAATGACTGCAAGCATACATTGACAAGAGAACTTCCAGAGGTTCAAGCCATATTCAGAAGAGATGATGGACTGAGGAATATCACTGATGATATCTAATGGGTCTTGGCTGAAAGCAGAGAATATCAGAAAAATGTTTACCTGTGCTTTATTGATTATGCCAAGGCTTTTGATGGTGTGAATCATGACAATCTGTGGGCAATATTGCAAAGTTTGAGTATTCCGGAACACTAATTGTGCTCATGAGGAATCTGTACCTGGACCAAGAGGCAGTTGTTTGAAAAGAACATGGGAACGCTGAATAGTTTTAAAATTAAAAAAGGTGTGCGACAAGGTTGTATTCTTTCACCATACTTATTCAACCTGTATAAGAGCTCTGGTAGCGTAGTGGTTTTGAATCGGGCTGTGAACTGCAAGGTCAACAACAGTTCGAAACTACCAGCTGTTCAACGGGAGAAAGATGAGGCTTTCTACTGATTTACAGCCTCAGAAACCCTGTAGAGGGTCGCTATGATTCGAAACGGCTCAATGACACATAACAACAACATTCAATCTGTATGCTCAACAAATAATCCAAGAAACTGGGTTGTATGAAGAAAAACATGACATCAGGATTGGAGGAAGGCTCATTAACAACCTGTGATATGCAGATAATACAACTTTGCTTGCTGAAAGTGATGAAGACTTAAAATATTTACTGATGAAGATCAAAGAGCAGTCTTCTATATGAATTACATCTCAATGTAAAGAAAACAAAAACCCTCACCACTGGACCAATAAACAACATTCTTATTAACAGAGAAAAGATTGAAGTTGTCAAGGACTTCATTCTTGGATCAATTATCAACACTCATCGAAACAGAAGTCAAGAAATCAAAAGACGTACTGCAGTAGGCAAATCTGCACAAGACCTTTTAAAGTATTGAAGCACAAAGATGTCAGCTTGAAGACTAAGGTGAGCCAGACCCAAGCCATGGTATTTTCAATAACCTCATATGCATGTGAAAGCTGGACAGTGAATAAGGAAGACCGTAGAAGAATTGATGCTTTTGAGTTATGGTGTTGGAGGAGAATATTGAAAGTGCCATGGGCTGCCAAAAGAACCAACAGATCTGTGTTGGAAGAAGTACAGCCAGAGAGTTCTTTGGGGGCCAGGATGGCCAAACTTCGTCTCTCACACTTCGGACATATTGTCTGGAGGGACCAGTTGCTGGAGAAGCATATCATGTTTGGTAGGGTGGAGGGTCACACAATAAGAGAAAGACCCCCAGCGTGATTGACTGGCAAAGTGGCAGCATCAATGGGCTGAAGCGTGGCAATAATAATGAGGTTGGCCCAGGACCAGGCACAGTGTTTCGTTCTGCTGTGCATAATGTCATTATGAGTCAGTACCTACTTGATAGCACCTAACAACAAGAAACAAGTTTAAGGAGGTGGGGTAGCATAGTGGTCTCAAGTCAGGCTACTAAGCAGTTTGAAACTACCAGCTGTTCTGTGGTAAGATGAGGCTCTCTGCTCCCATAAAGATTTACAGCCTCAGAAACCCAATGCTGGGTCGCTATGAGTCAGAACCAACTCCTCGGAACATAACCACCACCACCAAGAAACAAGTTTAAGCTACTAGATACTCCAATTCAAGACCATGTGCCAACTATGGAAGAGATCATCAACTGTTCATAAGCAACTTCAGTCTAAAGCTGAAGAAAATTAAAACAAATCAACAAGAGTAAAAATATGACCTTGAATATATCCCACCAGAAACTCAAGGTAGATTCAGAAGAGGATGTGGAACCAGGGATATTACTGCTAAAGTCAGCTGAATCTTGGTTGGAAACAGAACCAGAAAAATTTTTACTTGTGCTTTATTATGCAAAGGCATTTGATGTGTTGTTGTTAAGTGCCATCGAGTCAGTTCCAACCCATAACAACCCTTTACAGGGTTTCCGAGGAGCAGCTGGTGAGCTTGAACCTCCAACCTAGAAGTTCAACCAGCTTCGCAGTCTGGCACATTAACCCAAAGCTCCACACCAGGAAGTACAGAGAGCACTGCAAAGAATGGGTATGTTAGAACAATTAATTGTGCACATGAGGAACCCATACAGAGAAAAAGAATCAGTTGTTCAAATAGAAAGAATAAGCTATACTGAAAGATTTGAGACCAAGAAAGCTGTGCATCACAGTTGCATCTTTTCACCATACTTGTTCAATCTGTATTCAGAGCAATTAATCCAAGAAGCTAGATTCTATGAAGAATGTTCATCAGGATTGTTGTTGTTAGGCAAATTAACAATCTGTGATATGTAGATGATATTCTTGCTGGCTGCAAGCAGAGAGATTTTAAACACTTGATGATGAAGATCAAAGACTTCAGTATTGTATGTACCTCAATGCAAAGAAGAAAAAAACCCACTAGCTCTGATAGCGTAGTGGTTACGAATCGGGCTGCTAACCTTAAGGTCGGCAGTTTGAAACTTCCAGTGGTTCTGCAGGAGAAAGATGAAGTGTTGTGCTCCCGTAAAGACTTACAGCCTCAGAAACCCTGTGCAGGGTCACTGTGAGTCGGAACTGACTTCACAGTACTTAACAACTTAAGAACAATGCAGTGAAAGGACTGAAGTTGTCAAAGACTTCATTTTGCTTGGGTCCACAATCACCACTAATGGAAGCAATCAAGAAAGCAAGACGTACTGTGTTATGCAAATCTGCTGTACAAGACCTCTTTCAAGTGCTTTGAGCACTAAGGTGCCCCTGACCAAAGTCATGATATTTTCAATCACCTTATATGCATGCCAAAGCTCAACAATGAATAAGGAAGGTGACAGAAAAATAGATGCATTTGAATTCTGGTATTGGCAAAGAATACTGAAAGTATCACGGACTGCCAGAAGAACAAGCAAACCTGTCTTGGAAGAAGTATAGGCAGAAGGTTCCTTAGAAGGGAGGATGCACAGAACTTCATCTTTCATACTTTGGATGTTATTGTCAGGAAGACCAGTCCCTGTAGAAGGATATCATGCTTGATAAAATAAAATCGGAGAGGAAGACCTCCAACAAGAAGGAATGACACAATGACAACAACCAAGGGATCAAATAACAATAATTGTAAGGATGGCACAGGAATGGCCAGTGTTTCATTTTGTTGTGCATAGAATCACTTTGAGTCAGAACTGACTTACAGGCAACTAACAACAAAGAGTCTCCAAGTAAGCAAGGAGACATTAAAAGTTCATGAAATAATGAAAGTAAAAGATCACTTTTCCACACACTTTTTGAAGCCCCCTCATACATAAATATATACATAAGTATGTGTAATCTTAGAATCTTCACTTTTTAAAAATTAGTAAGGAGGAACTATTATATATCTTATGAGAAATATTCCAGTATCTTTAAAACATAATTTTTAAATCCTGTGAATCTAGAATAAGGAAATCATTCTAAAAAGATAAGAAAAATATTCATTTAAAAAACTTTGATGCTGAAAACAAAAACTTCAAGACAATATGAGTTGTTTCACTCACCTTATAACCCTAAGTAAAAACTTGGTTAATAAAAGCAGAGAATACAGGGATTTGTGACTTTCAGTGATTTCAAGTTACAAAGAACTGCACTTACAACTATCTTTTTTTCTGTATCATTTTCATGCCAACTCCCTAAAATAAATGAAAACCAGATTTTTTTAAAGATACAATAATTAAACACAGTAATAAAATGGGGGGAAAAAGAGGTATTCAATTGACAACAAAATTGTTGGAATAGAGTCCTAAATGAGGACTCTTAACAAGGAGTTGTTAAGTGCCATCTAGTTGGCTCCGGCTTTTAGAGACCCTGTATAGGGTTTCTGAGGAGTAGCTGGTGAGTTTGACTCGCTGACCTTGCAGTTGGCAGCCCAGTATTTATCCTCAGAACCACACTAGGATCTAGTTGTTATTGTTAAGTGCTATCAAGTAGATTCCAAATCAGGGACTCTGTATGGGGTCTGCAGAAGTAAAAAGCCTCATCATTATCCCACAGAGCAGCTGGTGGGCTCCATCTGCCAACTTTACGTGATCCAGTTAGTTGACCAGAAATTCAAATCCAGGGTGCCAGCTCTAAGTGGAAGTCTCTATCATCTCTGGAGGAAGCTTCTTGTCTCTTCTGAGCTTCAGCTGCTGGACAATCTACCTGTAGCGTGGCATCTCTCTTGTTCCATCTTTTATTTGTTTAATCTCTTTTATATCTCAAAGGAGTGACTTAAAACACCCTATACTAATCCTGCCTATTGATATAACAAAGACAATCCATTCCCAGATGGGATTATAATCATGGGCATATTGTTATTAAATGCCCTTGAACAGGTTCTGCATAGGGTTTCTGAGACTGTAAATCATTGTGGGAGCAGAAAGCTTCATTTTTCTCACAATGAACAGGTGGAAGGCTCAAACTGTCAACCCTGTGGTTCACAATCCCATGCTTATCCTCTAAAGCCACCATACTTCTTTAAATAGAGTTCAGGACTTACAATATATATTTTGGGGGGCATAATTCAATCCATGACACTTTTCTAAGATGGCAGAACAAGGGATGTCATTGCTGATGTCCGACGGATCTTGGCTGAAAGCAGAGAATATCAGAAAGATGTTTACCTGTGCTTTATTGACTACGCAAAGGCTTTCGATTGTGTGGATCATGACAAGCTATGGACAACATTGCGAAGTATGAGTATTCCGGAACACTTAATTGTGCTCATGAGGAATCTGTACCTGAACCAACAGGCAGTTAGTTGTTCGAACAGAATATGGGAACAATGAATAGTTTAAAATTAAGAAAAGTGTGCGACAAGGTTGTATTCTTTCACCATACTTATTCAACCTTTATGCTGAGCAAATAATCCGAGAAGCTGGGTTCTATGAAAAAAAACGTGGCATCAGGATTGGAGGAAGACTCATCAACAACCTGCGATATGCAGATGATACAACCTTGCTTGCTGAAAGTGAAGAGGACTTAAAACATTTACTGATGAAGATCAAAGAGCACAGCCTTCAGTATGTATTACATCTCAATGTAAAGAAAACAATAATCCTTACCACTGGATGAATAAACAACATTCTTATCAACGGAGAAAAGATTGAAGTTGTCAAGGACTTCATTCTTCTTGGATCAACTATCAACACTCATGGAAGCAGCAGTCAAGAAATCAAACGATGCATTGCATTAGGCAAATCTGTTGCACAAGACCTTTTTAAAGTATTGAAGAGCAAAGATGTCAGCTTGAGGACTAAGGTGCGCCTGACCCAAACCATGGTATTTTCAATAACCTCACATGCATGTGAAAGCTGGACAGTGAATAAGGAAGACTGTAGAAGAATTGATGTTTTTGAATTACGGTGATGGAGGAGAATATTGAAAGTGCCATGGGCTGCCAAAAGAACCAACAGATCTGTTTTGGAAGAAGTGCAGCCTTAGAGGCCAAGATGGCCAAACTTCGTCTCTCGTACTTCGGACATATTGTCAGGAAGGACCAGTCACTGGAGAAGGACATCATGTTTGGTAAGGTATAGGGTCAGAGAAAAAGAGGAAGACCCCCAACAAAATGGATTGGCCAAGTGGCAGCATCAATGGGCCCAAGCGTAGGAACAGTAGTGAGGCTGGCCCAGGATTGGGCAATGTTTTGTTCTGCTATGGATAAGGTCGCTATGGGTTGGTACCGACTCGATGATACCTAACAACAACAATTCAATCCATAACACTATCCAAGAGAAAGCCATCCATGAGTATAAGAGGTGTGTATAAAAGTCTTCACTGTCATATTGTTTAGATAATAAAATGTAAACAGCAAAGATAATGGCCAACATTATTAAATTAGCTATGTAGAGTTTTTATGAACCACGCCTCAGAAATTGTTAAAAGGAGTCTGAATTTAAATGGATTAACCAATACTTCAAATGAAAAATCCAAGGACATTTTACACTCCAAACACATGTAAAACATATTTAGAAGTAACTGCATAGGAGGCCTGAAAGGATATCTAGTAAACTAGTGTCTTTTTTTAAGGGTGACACCAAAGGTCTATATTTTTAAAGGGAAAATATATTTATATATCACTTAAAAATCACCAGCAGCTCCTCAGAAACCCTATACAGAGTAGCTGTAAATCAGAAGTAACTTGACAGCACTTAACAACAACAAAGGTTGAAAAAGGGCAACATGGAGTCAGGGAGACTCTTGAAGGATGGAAAAAGCAGTATTTTTACATATCAAGTTTTCATGAGGATTATGATTATACTATAAATAAAACTAATTTAAACAAAATTAGGACACAGATGGATTGACACAGTTTCAGCAACAATGGGTTCAAACAATAATTCTGAGGATGGCACAGGACCATTGTTCTGTTGTATATAGGGACACTATGAATCAGAACCAGCTTCACAGCAGAACACAGATTGTGGGAAAGTTCTTTTCTCACTGAACTCCAAACAGCAATGGCACTAGTGTAGGCCTTGGAGTGGCCTTGGGCTGGAGAGGGCCTTATTTCAAAGCTACCTTATCTGGATCACCAGAGAGGGCAATATAGTGACCAGAAGAAAACTCTCATAAGAGCTGAAGCAGCAAATATCTACTTCACTCAGAACTGTAGATTTTAATGTCCTGAAACACATCTATTCATTTCCTATAATTATTTCTACCTCTGGTTTTCATTAAAAAAAAATAATAATAAAAATTTTTTTGGCAAAATTTATAAGTAGAATTCCTTTTTCAGTATATCCAGGATTTGCAAAACAGATGTAGTTTAAGTCTTGTTATTCCAGCATAAAGTTGTTGTTGTTAAGTGCCGTTGAGTTGTTTCCAACTCACAGCAATCCTGTATACAGTTTCCAAAGAGCAGCTGGTGAATTTGAACCATTGAGCTTCTTTGTGGTTAGCAGTCCAGTAGTCATCCTCAAGCACCAAACCAAGGCCAGCATAACTAATAGTGCTCCTCTTTTCTCTCTCAACAGTGTATCCTGGTTTTTAAGATAATTATACTCAATTATACAGGCGCCCGACTAATAGGAGCTTCCTTTTCCTTGTGTGCTCCTACTCTGAACCTGACTGACTTCTTCCTATTTCATTACACCTGAAGTTCCAAATTTGCTTAGGAAAATAAGAAACCAAAGCACCAAGGTATTTATGATGGCACTCTGGTATTTAGAACCGGAAGGCCCAAAAGTCAACTGTTAGTAACAACAGGTAGAGGAGAACTCAACTCTCTCATAGCAATGCATTTCTACACCACAATCTAATTTTTCAACTACAAATAGACATCTTGGTTGAACAGTACAGTGAGTGATTTGTAGAGACTTACTTATGCCACTCCTGGAGTCCTGGTGTGGCTCTACAGGATAATGCACTGCACTATATGTAAGATCGGCGGTTCAAACTCACCAGTCACTCCTCAGAAACCCACACAGGGTCGCTATGAGTAAGACAATGGCACTAACAACAAGAAACACTACTCCTGATCTGCAAAACAATATTCCTACATGCAAAAAAAGGTTTCCAAGTACATCAAGAATTTCCTATAGCCACCCTAGGAAATTCAGTAGTTCAAACCCACCAACTGCTCCTCGGAAACCCTGTACAGAGTCAGTCATTATGAGTCAACTGGCTCAATGGCACTTAACAACAGTGAGCAAAACTGACATTCCCAGGAACCACACCACATATTAGTTTTATTTATCGCAAAGTGTTGGTTACGTGATAGTTCCGACTCATAGCGACCCTGCATAGGATTTCCAAGGCTGTAAAATCTTAATAGGAGCAGAAAGCCTCATCTTTTTCCCTCAGAACAGCTGGTAGTTCCGAACTGCTGACCTTGAGGACAGCAGAACGACTTGTAACCACCATGCTACCAGAGCTCCTTTATGTGCAAGGTAGAACTGCTACATAGGATTTGGATATAAGACTGACCTTTCAAAAGTAGTTTGCCAGGCCTGTTCTCCTAGATGCCTCTAGGTTGGTTTAAGACTTTTGGCTAAATCAAACACTATCATTTACCATGACTAGGTCTTCCTTCAATAAAGATTAAGCCCCCTCCCCCTCCAATGAAAGTACCAGTAGGTTAATTAACTTGTTAAAATGTTTTTACAAGGCCATTTTCAAATAAAATTTCCAAGACTCTGATTTTACAATCACCACAAGAGTTCATTTTTTGGTAAGTCACTGATATAATGAATAACTGTGTGCAAATTTAGATGTAGGGAGGTGAAAGCCAATAAAATGTTTCACAAGACTGCTTTCTTTCTCTTTACTAGATTTTATAGAGCTTTTCCTTAAGGGTGTTTCTCTTCAGTCAGTAATGCTAAGTGCCATCAAGTCCGTTCCAACACATAGGGACCCTATATAGGGTTTTACAAAGAACAGTTGGTGGGTTTGAACTGCCAAACTTGCAGTTAGGAGTCCAGTGCTTATCCTACAGTGCCACACCAGGACTCAGTAACTGTTGCTGTTACGTGCCATAGATGTCGGGACTCATAGAAGACCCTGTATCGGGTTTCCCAGGAGCAGCTGGTGAGTTTGAACCACAGACCCTGCAGTTCAAACTTACCTTGCAGTCCAGTCAGTAATGTTGTTGTTGTTGAGTGCTGTAGAGTCGATTCCAGCCCATAGCGACCCTGTATAGGTTTTTCGAGAAACAGCTGGTGAGCTTGAACCACCGATCTTAGTTAAAACGACTTTGCAGTCTGACGCATTAGCCCACAGCGTCACACCAGGAATTCCCTCAACCAGTAATTGTTGTTAAGTGTCGTCCAGTCAGTTCCGACTCATAACGACCCTGTAATAGGATTTCCGGAGTAGCTAGCTGATGAGCTCCAACCACCGACCTTGCAATTCAAACGGCTTTGCAGTCTGGCGCATTAACCCACAGCGCAACACCAGTCAGTAATATTGTTGTTAAGTGCCATCGAGTCCGTTCCGACCCAAAGCGAAACTGTATAGGGTTTCCAAGGAGCAGCTGGTGAGCTTGAAACGCTGACCTTGCACCAGTCAGTAATAGGCGTAAATAAATAGATCTTACCAAGTGGGGGAAACGACAGTACTAAATTTAAGGCCGATTTTTTTGAGAACTTTTTTCTGCAAGTGAAAAAACTTACCAAGACTTAATGACAAGAATTTCCATGCAAAACCTAAGGAACTCAGTATTTATCTAACTCTACTGGAGAATTCCTCTGTAGAAATGGTAACATACCAACGACGTGTCTATAAAAATCACCTATCGTTTACACCGGATTCTTGGTGTGGCGCTGGGGGTTAAGGCTCTGGACTGTTCGGTTTGAACCACTAGGTCAGCGGTTCAAGATCACCAGCCGCCCACTGGAATCCCTATACAGGGTCGTTAAGGGGAGCTCTGAATCGGGCTGCGAACCCGCAAGGTCAGTAGATCGAAACTACCAGCTGATCCGCGGGAGAAAGATGAGGCGTTCTGCTCCCGTAAAGATTAACAGCATCGGAAACCCTGTGCAGGGTCGCTATGAGTCTGAACAGACTCCACGGCACGTAACAACAAGGGTCAGAACCTACTCGACGGCAGTTAACAACAACGTTTTTACCAAATCACTTATCACTTGGTTCTCACAACACTGCTTTTTTGTAACATGCTCAGGTTTTCCCTATTCCACTGCTAATATTTAACTATAAGAAAGGGTTAAAACAGCTATAATGTCTGTGTAAAAATTTCAACTAATTTACTATAACCCAAGAAATCAAAACTAGAAGATGCGTCATCTTTGTTTTATTTAGCATTCTCATTTTAAAAAAAAGTTTTTAAATAACTTTTAAAAAACTACAGTTGCTACAACCGAAATAAAGCACCAAGGGCCATACTGCATGGGTCAGCATTCCAAATGCAATGGCATAATCTAGTCTCCAGAAATTAAAAGTAAGTAGAGTGAACAATGCTGAAAGACTACCATTTACCTAACGAACAATCCACTCACATGTCACCTAGTTCCATTTTTCTCAACACAATCCTAACTCAAAGCATTGAAATCAAGACTGCATTTTAAATATTAATAATTAACAGTATCAGGAAACCATGAGATTTTCAGCTCAACTATTTTACAATAAAATATCACAACCACGCTTCTCCTTGCTCCGCCTAGGTTCACGCTTTTATTCAAAGGTCCACTGGTTCTCAGCCATCGAGGGAACTGCAATACCTACTTTCTCTCCTTTCCCAAGTCGCTAACACGTGGAGCAAAACACAATCGAGGCCGCGCCACCCGAGCGGCGCAGCTACATTACCCCGCCGAGTCCCCACCAGTCAAGGAGACTCAAAGGTCCCACCTCTTCCTGCCACTCCCTTCCCAGATGTCCATTTATGTAAATAAGCAGAGTGAATGACACCTTGGAACATAATAACTCCGACTGACAGGGAAAGGAGACCCGCCCCTCCCCCGCCCAGCACCCAAGTCGCCGCCACGCGTTGACATGCCCGAGTCGTCCGTGCTCACACCATCCCGGTTCCCGGTCTCGAAAAACAGGAGCCACAGACCTGCCTCAGGGATTTCCAGCGGGGGGGACGGAAGCTCCGTCCCAGCGGGGGACAGGTGCCGGAGAGGCTTTTTGGTCCAGGGGTTCTCCTTGGGCGGTGGTGGCAGCAGCTTCTCCTCCGGACCCGCCGCCGCCGCCTCATCTCCGACGTCCTCGGCCGGCGGGTCCCTCGGAGGCTGCTCCCCGCCGAAGGGACTCCCAGAACCACGCGACTTGTGCGCCAGGTGCAGTGCCAAGGGCCTCACGGGCACGGCTGCCTGGGGCACACTGTGTCCCAGCAGCAGCGCTGGCGACGGCTCTCCACGCGCCCCTGCGCTGGTGGCAACCGCGGCCCTCTCCTCGCTCGCCGACTCTTTGCCCTCCCGTTCCGGAACCAGCGGTGGATCGGCCTGCCGGTTCGCCGCCGCCGACAGGGACTCCCTCTCAGCAGCCACTGCGAGCAGATCCTCCCGAGGGTGCGCGACGGGCACCGAGGGGCGAGCAGACATCGTCCCCTTGCCCCAGCCGCCCCAGCGAGGGGGAGCCCGGGGCCAGGGAGCTCGGCTGCCCGTTTCTCCGCCCGGGCACCGAACGGCTCCGGCCTGAGGCAAAGAACCCGAGAATCTGGCCGCCGTCGCCACTGCCGCCAGCGTCAGCCGAGGCCGTGCAGCGCCCGGCGTGCCGCCCCTCCCCGCGCCGAACGGAGCGCTAACCGCCCGCCGGCCCAGCCCGCCTCCGCGGCGCACGCCCCAAACCCTCCAACACGCGCCGGGCGCCGCAGCCTGGAGCCGCGAGCCCTCACCTGGCGCAGACAGTGGCGGAAGCGCACGGTAACGATTCCGAGGGACCTCTAGCGGAGTGAGAGAGGCGCGCGCTCTGGGAGCCGGTAACTGCTCGCGAAGGCGGAGGCATTGGAGCGACGGGGCGGAGCGGGGGCGGGGCCTTCCGTAGGAGCGTGACGTGGCTACTCACCGACTCTTGCTCTCTACCGGGCCGCTGCTGCGGTGAATGCCCCAGGAGCCTGCGGGTGCAGCCGGCCTCAGGGCCGGCCACACCCCGGCCCGCCGAGAAGGAGGGAGAACTGGGCGGTTCTCCAAGTCGGGATGACGGCCGCCAGCCCTCGGACACATGGGTGGGACGGCCTCTGTGACACGCCTCTGGCTTGTGCTGGCTCGGCTGCAGGCAAGAGGCGGGGCGAGCTGCACACGTGGTGCTCTAAGGGCTGGGCCGCTGTGGGCGGGGCTGTTGCTTTACCCTTAGGCCTAGAAGCCGAATCGCGCCATGGTATGGAGCGATCTCTGCCACCGACCCGGGTTGTCTCCCAGTGGCCAAGGTGCCAGCCTCGCCTGCGCCGGGGGCACCGACCGAGTGAAAATTTTCCCTTGGCACCGCGGCCACCTGTAGTCTTAAATTGTTCAATGCCAATGAGTCGGTTTCGACTCATAGCGACCCGGTATAAAGTTTCCGAAGAACGACTGTTAAGTTTGAACCGCTAACCTTGTGGTTCAAACCTACCTTGCAGTCTTGCGCTTATTTCACACCAGAAGTCCACCTGTAGTCTTAACTCCACGTCTAAGTATCTATAGTAGGTAACTGTTGATGAAACCTTTACCTGGGCAATTGGTTTAGTGCACTTCCCTGCACGTATTTCCATCCACGGATTAAAGTATCTTTAAAATTCTTCTGAATAAAACATCATTAATATTTAATTGATCTTTTTTCTTTAAAAAAAAAAAAACTTCCTTTAATTTGGAAAGATAACATATTATTACAAATTAGCTTCATTCCACGTTTTGTTTTTTCCTGAAATGGGTTGATGTTATAATCGTTTGGGAGGTGGTGGAGCTGATAAGAGCTTTTTACTAGTCATTCAGATTAATTTTTTAATCACTGGTTCATTTGCATGTATTATAAGTTAGAGTTAGAGTTGCAGTGGCACTGTTTGCAAGTTGAAAATAATTTTTCACTTACAGAGAATTAAGATGATCCTGACCCAAGTCTTGATAATTTCAGTCACCTCATATGCATAGGAAAGCTGGACAGTGAATAAAGAAGACCAAAAAAAAATGCTTTCTTTGAATTACAATGTTAGAGAAGAATATTGAATATACCATAGCTGTCAGAAGAATGAACAAATCATCTGACTTGCCAGAAGTACAGCTTGAATACTCTTTAGAAATGAGGATGGTGCATTTTGCACATGTAATCAGGAGGTACCAGTCCATGGAGAAGGACATAATGCTTGGTAAAATAGAGGGTCAGCAAAAAAAAGACCTTCAGCCAGATGGAGTAACACATTGACTGCAACAATGATTTTGAGTATGGCACAGAACTGGGCAATGGTGCCCTCTGTTGTGAATCAGAACTGACTTGGGGCACCTAACAACAAACCAGCCTTTAAGGAACCATGATAATACTGTGGTTAAGCACTTGGCTTCTTAGTGAAAGGTTGTCAGTTCAAACTCACCAGCCACTCCATGGGAGAAAGATATGGCAATCTGCTTCCATAAAGATTTACAGACTCAATTCTACTTGACCTGGTTTTAGGTACCATCGAGTCATTGCCAACTCACAGATTCACTATGCACAATAAAACGGAACACTGCCCGCTCCTGTGCCAACCTCACAATCGTTTGTTATAATTAAGCTCATTGCTATTGCCACTGTGCCAATCCATAGCATTAAGGGTAGGCTCACTATAAATCTGAATCGACTCATTGGCAACAAGTTTGGTTTGGAATTAACCTCCTTTCCTATTAAGTCAGTGTCGTCATCCGCATAAGTGCCATCAAGTCAGTTCCAACTCATAGCTACCCGGTAGTGGATGTCCAAAGAGCAGCTGGTATGTTTTGTTTGAACCGTCAATCTTGCAGTTAGCAGTCCAGTCAGTGCTTATCCTACGGGGCCACACCAGGACTCCTTCCTATTAAGTTGAAATAGCATTATTTATACATATACACTTTCAGGAAAGAGGC
>NW_006408871.1:2336986-2339500 GCF_000296735.1 Chrysochloris asiatica | reverse complement strand
ACTCGATGGCACCTGACAACAACAACAACACAGTGTAACAGTTAGGTTTTTGTATCCGATCCACTAGGACAGAATTTCCAGAGGTTTAGCTGTTGGGATGTGCTTATTCCCATGGTGATGAAACCTAATAAAGGCATAGTTTGCTGTATGCTGAGTGGGTATGAGTAGCCAATCCGTTAAAGGGATGCTTCCTTGGGGGTGTGGCCTGCTCCCAATATAATGTACACAAGAGGGACTCCTGGAACTCTGCAAATGTAAGATAATAAACTTCTTTTTATATATATCCATATATATGTTTTGCTGGGTTTGCTTGGCCTAAGATATTCAGTATTCCCAGAGAGGGGCCATTTCTGTTAACTCTTTCTGGTGAAGCTTTGTTTTTAACTGTCTCTTCCTGTTATAATTAGCACTTTGGAATTGTGCCAGATAATGTTTGACTCTACCTTTAGGAAAACATATCAACACATTATTAATCATTGGTTTCATTTGCATGTATTGTGAGTTAGTGTTGCAGTGCACGGTTGCTGAATATGATTTAGAGAGCACACTCTATTTTGCCACCCACTTAAATATGTGTGGATTAAAGAGGAACACATCCAACAAAATGGATTGGCACAGTGGCTGGAACAATGGGCTCAAACATAACAATTGTGAGGATGGCACAGGAGAGGGTCACTATGTGTCAGAAATAACAGCACCTAACAAAAACAACAACATTTAAGCATGGCTGGTTGTTTTGTTGTTGTTTTTAACTAAAAAGTCATACAGGGACCTTCTCAAGTAGAGATCCTTTATTGAAGGAACGGTCTTGGAACCTGATTTTGGTTTCAAGGAAAGAAGAGTTGAGAGGTGATTGTAAATTCAAAAGAGCTCAGAGAACTCAACAATAGACTTTGGGATCTTCAGTGTAATGCAGTTCCCTAATATCAATCCTGGAGTCCTGGTGTGGAACTGTGGGTTAGTGCGCCAGACTGCAAAGCCGGTTGAAATGCAAGGTCAGTGGTTCAAGCTCACCCGCTTGCTCCTCAGAAACCCTATACAGGGTCGCTATGGGTCAGAATCAACCCAACGGCACTTAACAACAACAAATATCAATCCTGGTTTAGCACTATAGGATAAGCACTGGAATGCTAATTGAAAGGTAAATGGTTCAAAACCACCTGTTACTCCTTGGAAACCCTATACAGGGTCGTTATGAGTTAGAACCAACTCAGCAGAACTTTACCAACAACAACAGAGTTTGTAACTTGGCCTTCCTTTAAATTTATATTAACAATCTCTACTTCCACATAACTGAACTCTTGGAAACAACATGATCTACCTTCTATTGGCCCTTCTATGGCCATTTTCCACCCTCTGCTCTTCTGCCAGAAATGGCTGACCTGGATTGGCATCTGATTTGGCTCATGTTGTAGGAGGTAGAGAAGATTGGAAACCAGAAGCAAATCTACTTGCAAATGACCTCTTTACAGTGTTAAAGAGCAAAGATATCACTTTGATAATTAAGGTGAAAAATGAAGTCTTTGACAATTTCAATCTTTTCTCCATTTATTATTATTGGTTCAGTTATGAGAATTTTCATTTTCTTTACATTGAGGTGCAATTCACACTAAAGGCTGTGTGTGGTCTTTGATCTTCATCAATGAGTATTTCAAGCCCTAGTCACTTTCAGCAAGCAATGTTGTGTCATCTGCATATCGCAGGTTGTTAATGACTCTCCAATCCTGATGCCATGTTCTTCATATAATCCAGATCTTTGAATTATTCGCTGACATACAAATTGTATGGTGAAAAGATACAGAAGGTTCATCATGGCCTGGCTGAAGTAACTTCTCTGTACACTTGCCCCTTCTAATCTTTCCCTTTGCCCCTTCAGGTCTAGTCAGTCTTTACCCAAAACTCCCACTGCCATGGAATGGATTGCAAATCATAGTGACCCTATATGGCAAAGTAGAACTGTTCCATAGAAAACAGAACTGAAAAAGTAACAGACTCCCTTATCTTTTCCCCACAGAATGCTTAGAGGGTTCAAACCACTGACCTTTTGGTTAGCAGCCCAACATTTAACCCACTGAGCCACCAGGGCTCCTAGTCAGTCATTCTAAACCAAAAAGCAAACCTACTGTCATCAATTTCCGACTCATAAAGACCCTAAGTACAGTTTCCGAGACTGTAAATCTTCAAGGGAACAGAAAGTCTGCTCCTCCTGAGGAGCAGCTGGTGGGTTTGAAGTACAGATTTTGCAGCTAGCAGTCCAGTACGCATTCTATAGCACCACCTGGGCTCCAAAGCCAGACATTAAGAGCACTGCATTACCCCTTGTTAACTTCCTGACTGTTGCCCATACCAAACAAAAACCCAACACACTGCCATGTAGTCAATCATCTATTGAATAAATATGGTGAAAGGATACAATCTTGGCACACACCTTTCTCTAACTCATAGAGATTCTTATAGGACAGAATAGCTATACCCTTAGGATTCCTAAGATTGCAGTCGTTATGGAAGCAGACT
>NW_006408871.1:2334350-2335441 GCF_000296735.1 Chrysochloris asiatica | reverse complement strand
AATTCCTGTCACCTTGATTTTCACCAGTGCCTTCAGCATTGCTTGGATTTCTTCCTTCAATGCCATCAGTACTTGATCACATGGTACCTCTTGAAATAATTGAGTATCAATTATTTGTATATTCCTTTGTATTTATTTGTATATTATATTGTAATTATTTGTATATTCCTTTCATCTTCTTTTGATGTTTCCAGCATCATTTAATATTTGCCCATAGAATCCTTCAACTGGCTTGAAGTTTTTCTTCAGTTTTTTTCAGCTTGAGAAAAGTTAAGCATCTGTTTTTGTGTTTCTGACTCCAAGTGTTTGTACATTTCATTATAATATTTGGCTTTGTCTTGCTGAGCTGCCCTTTGAAATTTTCTGTTCAGCTCTTTTACTTCTTCATTTCTTCCCGTCCCTTTAGCTTCTCTACACTTAAGGGCAAGTTCCAGAATCTCTTCTGACATCCGTTTTGGTCTTTTCTTTTTTTTTTTCCTTTATTTTAAATGACCTTTGCTTTCTTCCCATATGATGTGTTTGATGTCATCCACAACTCTTATGGTCTTTAGTCATAATGCATAATTTATGTTCTTGAGTAGGTCTCCAAATTCAGGTGGGTTATAAGCTCACCAGCTGCTCCTTGAAAACCCTATACAGGGTCACTATGGGTGGGAACTGACTCAACGGCACTTAACAGCAACAACATCAAATATGTATTTTGACACTCATGTAGTTGTTTTAATTCTCTTTAATTTCAGCCTAAACTTGAATATGAGCATTTGACAGACTTAAAATACTTACTGATGAAGATCAAAGAACACAGCCTTTGGTACAGGTTGCATCTCAATGTAAAGAAAACAAAAATCCTCACCACTGGACCAATAAACAACATTCTTATCAACAGAGAAGAGATTGAAGTTGTCAAGGATTTCTTTCTTCTTGGATCAACTATCAATACTCATGGAAGCACCAGTCAAGAAATCAAATGACATATTGCATTAGACAAATCTGCTGCACAAGACCTTTTTAAAGTGTTGAAGAGCAAAGATGTCAGTTTGAGGACTAAGGTGCGCCTGACACAAGCCATGGTATTTTCAATAACCTCATAT
>NW_006408871.1:2308098-2309299 GCF_000296735.1 Chrysochloris asiatica | reverse complement strand
ACAACAACAATGTGCTCAAACATTACAATTGTGAGGGTGGTGCAGGACAGAAGGCAGTTGTTCTCTCTGTTGTGATAGAGTAATTATGAGTTGAAACGAACTCAATGACACCTAATAACAACAATAACAATTTTGTGAATCAATTTCTTGATATAAACCTCACTTTATATATACATATATGAGTCACTGTTTTTGCTTCTGTAGAGAATCCTGACTAAGGCATTTGGTACTGGGAGTGGTGCTATTGTTGTTGTTGTTAAGAGCCATCAAGTTGGTTCCCACTCAGAGTGACCCTGTATAGTGTTCCCAGTGAGCGCCTTGTGAGTTTGAACTGCTGTCCTTGTGGCTTAAACTGAACTTGCATTTCAGTGCTATCTTACATTGCTGAAATGCAAAATTGTAAGGATGGGTTTTCTAAATTGATTCTCAAGTCTGATTAGTTTTAATGGCATTGATAACTCTGCTTCCATTAGTAAATGGTATTGCTAATCCATGACATGGATTGTTAAAATTAATACTCAAAATATCGCCACCTGTAGAACAAATATTAGTTACAAGCAAGACTCTGGGTGATCTTTTGTTTGATATTTTTCTGCAGTTTTGTCAGGTTGAGAAGTGTAGGGAAGTTAGTTAGTCCTACTGACAATAGACTAAGTAAGTAATAAAGGAAAGAGACCTTCACAACTCAAACAATGCATAAAAGACCTCAAAGTTTCCACTTGTGCCCTGAAAGAAAGTTTTATTTCTTATAGTAACAGAGCTGATATTGCCGAAGCCAACAGAATTCCTAATCACAAATGGTGTCTGGTGTTAAAATGAGGGCACTGACTAGGAAGAAATGGGAACATGAAACTTGGAATGAGGACATAGAGGCAGATAATCAGAAAACTGGGAACATTAGGCCCCTAAATTCTGTTGAATAACTCTTGCCAACAGCACCACCCATCCTATATGAAGAAATTACTCCATTTTTGTCTACTAATCCAATATCAAGAAAAAAAAATTCTTTCTAAATACCCCCTATGAAATTAACCTAACTCTGACTGCTAAGATGCTGCCTGGGGTATTATTGTCTGGGGCATCATCTGAGACACATGTCTTTCAAGACATTGCTAAATTTTCCCAGGAAACACTTCAGTTATTCCTTCTAGACCTTTAACTAGACAAGTCCCAGTGAGCACAAAAAAATTAAGTACAAATT
>NW_006408871.1:2305980-2306845 GCF_000296735.1 Chrysochloris asiatica | reverse complement strand
GCATTAGGGGTGAGTTAATTAACTGTTTGTCGAAATACAGCAGGCTAATTTTTTTGGGGGGGAGGAGGGAAGGGCATGGTAAATTGTAATTTTTATTGGAAAACAAATATACAACTTGAAATGGATTTGAAGGAAATTGTGCTATAAGCAGATTTTCTTTAAGTGGCTAAACAAAGTTTAAAAAGCAAGTAATAATAAAAGGAAATGTTTCTGGTATACGACCTCCAGTACAAAAAAAAAAAAAAAAAGTACTAGTACCTGGATAACATACCCATTTTGCAATAGTGTAACTTTAAGTCCATAGTCCATGCAGAGTTACAACTCCACATTTCAACAATACTCTGACAGTTTCTAAAGTAAACTATTTTAAAAAAGACATAACCCAGATGTTACCTCATTTGACCAACTCCCTCTAAATTTAGTTGTGAAGAAGGGCTTAGATTTATCCAGAGCAAGCTACATGCAGCATGCTACTTGATCAGATTTCTAAAATTAGGCTTCAGCACAATAACAGTAGATAGGGAAGAAAACATGGAGAACGAAGTCCTAATTATTGTACATGCATATATTCTTTTGACAGTAAGGGGAAACCTTTACAGATAAGTTACAAAAAAAGAGATGGCAAACAAACAATTTTGTACAAGAAATTTAGCACATTCTGTATAATGCTGTCATCATTTGTACAAACTCATCATACATTACTTGACCATCACTGTCAATATCTGCTTCCCTGATTGTTTCATCAACATCCTCATCTGTTAACGGCTCTCTAAGGTTTGTCAGCACATGACAAATTTCTGCTGCACTAATGTAGCCGTTGCTATTCTTATCAAACACACAGAAGCCTTCTCTAATTTCTTCTTCA
>NW_006408871.1:2304166-2305185 GCF_000296735.1 Chrysochloris asiatica | reverse complement strand
GCAACAAGGCTGTATCATCAGCATGTTGCAGGTTGTTAATGAATCTTCCTCTAATCCTGATACCATACTCTTCTTTATATAATCCAGCTACTCAGATTATTTGCTCAGTATACAGATTGAATAAGTGAAAGAATACAACTACGATGCACACCTTTCCTGATTTAAAACCGTTCATTGTCCCCTTGTTCTGTTTGGATGACTGCTTCTTGGTCCGTGTATAGGTTTCTCATGAGCATAATAAAATGTTCTGGAATACCCATTTTTCGCAATGTTACTCAAAGTTTGTCATGATCCACAGTAAAAAGCCTTTGTATAGTCAATAAAGCACAGGTAAACATCTTTCTGGTTTTCTCTGCTTTCAGCCAAGATCCATCTGACGTCAGCAATGACAGCCCTCATTCCATGTACTCCTCGGAATCCATCTTGAACCTCTAGCAATTCCCTGTCATTGTACCATTTTTTGAATTATCTTTAGGAAAATTTATTTGCATGTGAGATTAATGATATTGCCAAATGATTTCTGCATTTCATTGGGTCATTTGTCTTTGGAATGGACACAGATATGGATCTCTTCCAATCAGTTGGTCAAGTGGCTGTCTTCCAAATTACTTGGTGTAAATGAGTGAGTGCCTCCAGTGCTTCATCAGTTTGTTGAGAGATTTCAATTTGTTTTCCATCAATTCCCAGAGCTTTGTTCTTTGCCAATGCTTCAAGTGCAGCTTGGATAGCTTCCTTCAATATCATTCCTCTTTAATTTGACATTTCCAGCATAGCAAACCTTCTGACTGTCAGATTGAAAATGGCCAATCCCAGTCCCATTTCAGGTCATTAATGCCCAGGATATCTATCTTTATGCATTTCATTTTTTACAACTTCCAATTTTCCTAGATTTATACTTTGTACAGACTATGTTCTGATTATTTATGGATGTTTGCAGCTATTTCTCCTCATTTTGTGTTGTGCTCCATCAGCCAATTGTTGTAATTGTTAAGTGTAATTACGTCGGTTGCAACTCATAG
>NW_006408871.1:2301714-2303385 GCF_000296735.1 Chrysochloris asiatica | reverse complement strand
GGTGGTGCAGTGCCTTATAATACATTAAGTTGAAATACCGGACTTTCCTTGGTTTTCTAAAGGAAAGAATCCAAAGGTTTTGTGGAATTGGCATGTTAAAGTGGATTTATCAGGGTAGACCCTTAAACCCACACAGGGAGTGTCCAGATGACACACCTTTGAAAATAAAAACAACTTTTATTGTGAATTAAATGAAGGTTTAAAGAACAGATCATCAGCAGTTTTACATTCAGCAAGTCATATACTTTGCTTTATTACAATGGTTGCAACCCCTCCATGTACTAGTGGTTAATAGTATTTACTTATATTCACTTTGTTTTTCGGCTTTTTATTGTGACTTGAGTGTAGGTTCACAGAGCAGACCATCATTTTTACATTCAACGTATCATATACTTTGCTTCATTACACGGTTGCAATCTCCTCCAAGTACCAACAGTTAACAAGTTTACCTCTATTCACTTTAACTGTTGCATTCTTCCCTGTCTCCTGCTACCTTCATTGTCACTCTGCTAACCTCCCTCTTGTAAGTTACCTGCCCAGTCTCTCATGTTAACATGTGTCTACTTTCTAGACCATGAATAATTTTCCCTCACCATTCCTCCCATAACCATCATAGATTATTTCTTTTATTAAGAAAAGCTTTTCTTAAATTTTTACAACAGTGGTCTCATACAAGATTGTGATTGACTAATTTCACTCAGCATATTGTCCTCCAAGTTCATCCATGCTGTAAGGTGCTTCACAGATTCATTGTTATTTTTCAATGTTGCATAGTGTTCCACTGTGTTATGTACCAAAGTTTGTTTAACCATTCTTCTGTTGATGGGCATATAGGCTGTCTCTAGTCTTTGTGCTACTGTAAAGATTTGCAGCCTCGGAAACCCTGTACGGGGTCGCTATGAGTCGGAACCGACTCTATGGTACTCAACAGCAGCAGTATCTTTTTGATGTATCTCTTGTAGACAGCATATTGAAGGAGCCTGTTTTCTTATTCATTCTTCTCTGTCTCCTGACTGGTACATTTAATCCATTTTATCATTTACTATTATTGATAGGTATGAATTGATTGCTGTCATTTTGCTGTGTAGTGTTGGGTTTTTTTTTTTAGTACTATTGGTTTCTTTGTTCCACACTAATCTTCTCTGCTGAGTTCATTTTTTTTTTGTGTGGGTTTTCATTTTATTCATTTTTACTGTGTTAATGTTTCTCTAAATCTTCCTGGTTTTCCTATTTTTCAAATTTGACGTATGGTGTATTAATTTTCCTTGAGGTACCCTCTAATTTATTAGGTTTTTTCTCTATTTAGAACAGTCTATTTTATGTTGAAATTTTCTTGACTTCCTAGCCATTTGGAAACTATGTATCTACATTATCCCCTCTTGTTGCTTTGTAGTTGACTTCATTATAAATTGATACCTCTGGCTTCCTACTTTCAGTCTCATAGATTGGTTTTACTTTAAATAATTCTATATCTGGATTGAGTTCTGGGTGGTGTTATCATATTTGGTAATCTCAGGTTGTGGTCTACTGTTGTTGGAGTGCAGTCCAAAGAACACTTTCAGTCTCATAGATTGGTTTTACTTTAAATAATTCTATATCTGGATTGAGTTCTGGGTGGTGTTATCATATTTGGTAATCTCAGGTTGTTGTCTACTGTTGTTGGAGTGCAGT
>NW_006408871.1:2299615-2300976 GCF_000296735.1 Chrysochloris asiatica | reverse complement strand
AAAACAAACAAACAAAACACTCAGGCATATATAATAATTTACATTTCCAAAGGCACATTCTGCAAGTCTGCCTCCTAGCCACCAGCTCTTAGTCTTTCTCTTCCCATGAATCTAGAGTCCTCAGCCACTCCCTCTCTCCATGCCCCCATCTCTGCCTCCATTTCTGGGTCTGCTGTTTCTTTGGATAAGGTCCCGCATTCTGTTTGTACGCTTCTCTCTTGATGGTCCTAGGTTCCTCAGTTTCTGGACTGTAAGACTAACCACTCTCCTGTTTTTGTTACAGAACTTCTACCTTTACAGTTGTGACAGTCGCAATTGGTCATGATAACAATTATTCACTATTGAATCATACGAATCTTATCCCATCTCTTTTCACCAGACCCATCTAGACAAGATGACAACTATTCAGTGGGGACTCTTTCTTTTCCCCCATAATCTTAAACTAAACTCCCTCTTGAAACCTTGTAAGCCAGTCACTTGTTTGTGTTTTATGGAACAACCCCAATGAATTAAGTTAAATGAACAAACATGGTGGTAGGTACAAAATGGCAGCACTTAATCAACAATGACAAGGTAGGAATTGTTACCATAATGGACAGCAGAATAAAAGTAATAATCAGAATAGTCTGCCTTGTGTGGATTTATGCCTTTGACTACTTAAGTAGGGTGTCCCTAAGAGTGAAACAGATGTGAAACCTACTAAATATATACTTAATCTGTACAAGCAGAAGAATTCTAGTTTCAGTGAATGACAGTCTAACTTGAATCGCCAGAATAGAGTGTCATGGCCTCTCAATCAAATCCCAGTCTTTAGCCACTTTTTAGACCCGGAACCCCTTGAATGAAGAGGAAGCCAGGTCCTATTAAGAAATGACCACACTACACTGTCAAAATCTTATACTGTTAGTCTTTCTTCCATGCCATTTTCTGTCAGTTTGTGGTACTGTGGTGGCTTGTGAGTTGCTGTGATTCTGGAAGCTATGCCAAAAGAATTTTAAATACCAGCAGGGTCACCCACAGTGGACAGGTTTCAGATGAGCTTCCAGATGAAGACAGACTAGGAAGAAGGAGAGACAAACTACTTCCAAACATTTAATCACTGAAAACATTATGAATAGCAGAGAAACTTTGTAAGATATAGTGCTGGAAAATGAGCCTCAGGTTGGAAGGCACTCAAAATGCGACTGGGGAAGAGCTGCCTCCTCAAAGTAGAGTTGACTGTGATGATGCGAATGGACTAAAGCTCTTGGGACCTTCATTTGCTGATGGGTCATAGCTCAAAATGAAGAGAAACAGCTGTAAACATCCATTAATAATTGGAAAATGGAGTGTATGAAGTATGAATCTAGGAAAATTGGAAA
>NW_006408871.1:2271679-2275176 GCF_000296735.1 Chrysochloris asiatica | reverse complement strand
TTTTGAGTGCCTTCCAACCTGTGGGTCTCATTTTCTGGCACTATATTTGACAGTGTTTCTGTGCTATTCATAAGGTTTTCAGTGACTATGTATTCGGAAGTCATTTGTCACTCTTTCTTCCTAGTCTGTCTTTGTCCGGAAGCTCATCTGAAACTTGTCCGCCATGGGTGACCATGCTGGTATTTAAAATACCAGTGGCATAGCTTCCAGAATCACAGCAACTCACAAGACACCAGAATACGACAAACTGACAGACGACTGGTGGCCGTTTGGTTTCAAGTGGAAAACCAGGATGGCCATTTAAATTTCTCGTACTTTGGATATATTTTCAGGAGGAACTAGTCTGTGGAGGACATTATGCTTGGTAAAGTGGAGGGTCAGCAAAATAGAAGAAGACGCGCAACGAGATTGATTGGCACAGCGGCAGAAGAAATGGGCTGAAGTTAAGCAAGTAATGTAAGGTTGATGCAGCACCTGGAAATATTTCATTCCATTGTGCATAAGGTTGCTATGAGTTGGTACCAATTCGATAGCACTTAGTAACAATGAAATTCAGAAGGGTGGGGAAAGCAGGAAGAATGGAATCCAGAAACACAGGAAATGGGATGAGTGATGTTACATTGAGGGGATTGCAATGGAGATGAAAGGAAGTATATGGTTTATTGAATATAAAACTCATGATCTGCTCTGTAACCCTTTATTCAATTTTCAAGAAAAAGTTACAAAAATCCCAGAAAGGTAGGGGATTTTTAGCCATAATCCTTTATGGCTAAATAAAGCATGTTGTTGTTGTGTGCTGTGAAGTCTGTTCTGACTCATAGCAACACTGTATAGGTTTTTCAAAGAGCAGCTGGTGAGTTTGAAGCACCGGCCTTGTGGTCCAGTGCTCTATCCCACAATGCCACATCAGGATTCCAAATAAAGAATGTTATTGTTTAGTCGGTTCCAACCCATAGCAACCCTGGATAGAGTTTCCTAGAAGGGAATGGTGAGCTTGAATCACCGACTTTGCAGTCCAGTGCACTGTAGGTTACTACAGTACCAACCAGGACTCCAAATAAAGCAGAGGGTAATGTTTCTTCTTGGTTCTGGTGCAATAACCCACGGCGCCACACCAGGATACCTTAAATTGTTTCTGCTTTAAATTGCAGAGGTGGGTTAAATACATTAGAGAAGCTCAGATGCACGCAAATGTCAAAATTCACCCCCAGCTTCTTCTGTTTTCTCTAGCACACATCTCTCCATAAAACAGAAGCTAAAAGAATGCAGTCCTTATGTGCTAGTTTAATACCTCCTATTCTCATTGTTGTTAAGTTTCATTGAGCAGATTCCGACTCAAAACAACCCTGCCCTGTATAGGGTTTTCAAGGAGTAGCTGGTGGGTTTGAATTGCCAACCTTGAGGTTTGTAGTCCAGTGTTGATCCTACAGCACCATACCACCAGTCCCCTAGAGTCTTGTTAAAACTGATCTGAACACCATCTCCCAGAGTTTCTAATTCACTCAGTCTGTAGATGGACCAGGGAATTTACATTTCTAACAAGCTTCCTGGATACTGGATCGCTGTAAGTTGGAACCCACTTGAAGGCAGTTAACAGTAGATGATTTTGATGCTGTTTGAGAACCAAGAACTCTAAAGGAGTCCTTTTCAAGATGTATTATGCATTTAAAACTGGAAATTTGTTCAAATGCATATTCAGATTCAGTAAGTTTGGGATATGGATCTTAGATTCTGCATTTCTAGTAAGTTTCCACAAGACACTGCCAATTCACTGACCACACTTTGGGTAGCAAGGCATTACAGTAAAGTTTTTGTGAAATTCCTATTCAGTGCCTACTCATACAAAAACTGTTTTACTTCAACAAACCATAGGTTTGTTTATTCAAATTAAGTTTTTGCAGTGGTTTACAGTTTCTTCTCCTAATCAACACAATTTTGGTCCTGAGTAGAATGTTTTCAGTCAAACAATTTTTAGTTAAAACTGTTTTCAAAGTCTTTTAACAGTCACTGGTTTCCTAGGATTCTGCCGTATGAATATTGCTAGAATTAGGTTGTTTTGTTCCATGGGAGAAATATGAGGCTTTCTACTTCCAAACTTAGTCTCGTAAACCCAATGTGTGGTCACTATGAGTCAGAACCAGTGACAGCACACAACAAACTCCTCTAAAATGCTGAAAATAGACCCATTCCCCTCCCTTTGTATTATTTGCTGTAATGTTTCCAAACCTATTTTATATAGCAGCCTCCACCCTGGCCCTTCCCCTAATTCCCAGGAATACTCATATCTCTAGACTGTCACAGTATATTCATTAGTATGTTGTTAAGTGCTGTCGAGTCTGTTCTGACCCATAGCAACCCTGTATAGGATTCCCAAGGAGCAGTTGGTGGATTTGAACTGCCGACCTTGTGGCTCACAGTCCAGTGCTTATTGCCACAGTGCCATACCAGGAATCCAATTATATCAAATATGCAACATTTAGGTAATTATGGTGTGTCAGAATGTTTGTTTTCCCTCAGATCACACATATTTGGGGGGAAACTGTTCTTGCTATAGAGATACTAATTAATACTGTTCTGCAAGAGCCTATCTTGCTTATCTTCTGCCTTACTTGTTTGGGCGTCTGTTCAGTTCTAGTACATTAATCAAATGTACTATGTGTTTTTTTATACTTAGAATAATAAATAGGCCTTTAAGAACCAAATAACTGTTTAAACAGACTTTTATTGAGAAATATAAAATATTTGAAAATGACTTAAACAATTTGTTACATTGTTAACAATTCAATAGTCTTCAAGAGAAAGCACCACAGTAAGAAAATTATTCTTTAAAAACAATCTAAAATGTGTATGTTTAAGTGATTTATTAGTAAGTACAACATTAGCAAATCATGAAATTCAGAAACTTTTTCTAACCAGAGATATAAATCAGGTGTCTCAACTCAGATGCCTTTCAGGGCTGGGTAGGAAATACTAATAATGAAGGATTCTGATCTAAGAGGAAGTCTAGTAGACTGTGGCAAACTGGGAAATCCATAACCAATTTTAAGGCTTTTCAAATTCAAAATTTGGGGAAACATTACACTAACCACATAAAACATAATATGGGTTAAACTGGCCTATGTAGACTGTCACTTTGCAACTGTGGTCTACTTTTGAGAATTCGATACATAAACTGCTGAAAAATCCATGTAGACCAGAGTAGCAAAGTGGCAGTCCACAGTGGATTGCCATTGTGTAACTATGGTCTAAATGAATTTTCTAGTTTATGTACCGAATTCTCCAAATGGCAGAAAAATCAGCATTTCTTTGGACATAGATATATGGAGTTCTTATGTGGCACTGTAGAATAAGCACTAGACTGCTAACTGCAAGGTCAGCAGTTCAAACCCATGAGCCACTGCTCTGAAATCCTATACAGGATTGACTTCACAGCACTTAGTAACATGTATGTAAGGTTTCTGCAACTATAAATCTTTAAGGGGGCAGAAAGCCTTATC
>NW_006408871.1:2264264-2271354 GCF_000296735.1 Chrysochloris asiatica | reverse complement strand
GGTGTATACATAGTGGTGGCTGTGTACTGTCAAGTTGGTTCTGACTCATAGTGATCCTGTTTCAGAGGCTGTAAATTTTCACAGGAGCAGAAAGCTTTATCTTTCTCCCACAGAACCAAGCCACTGTTAGGAGGAGTGAATAGAAAAACTGTAAGGAAAAGTATTTTTATTTTGAATTCATCAATTTAGGCAGTTCTATAGATGTATTTTAAAAACATGTGGTTAAGGGATAAAATTTTTATTTTACAAAAATCTCCTTTCACATATATTTGTGGTAAATTTGTTATGCCTAAGTGTTAATTACAACTAAATGATATTTTATTTTTTTAATAGAAACAGACACTGTTATTATTGCTTAATAAGAAATGTTTATGTGCAGAATATTACTGGCATGACTAAAGTCACTGATTAGGCAAAGCATTCCATCCTATCACAATTGTATCAGTATGCACATGATATAGGAGATATCACAATAAGTATTTTTCAAAGGTATTTAATGGAAAAAACTTTAGTAGATTTAATATTTTAGTTAAAAATATTCTTGTATGAATTCATACATTTGCAGCACTAGTTCAAATATCTTTAGTGTGTTGATTTGCTATGCTAATGCAGTTTAAAATAAGTTAATACACATCATCAAGAACTTCACATTAAAATTTTTCAGTTTCAAAAGAAATTAAGATGATGGAGGCATCAGAGTGACAAAATTTCCTTTAAAAAAGGCTACAAAGAATTACTATAATTAAGATATACATAGAATGAGAATACATGTTTAAAAATAATTCATATAAAACAGATTTCAAAAAGGAAAACTCAAATACATTTACTTCAACTAAACCTTTACAAGATACCAAAAATATTTTCTAGTTTTAAAAATCGCTCTCAAAAGTTGAGAAGTTTAACATAAGAAAGCACCAAATCTAGTCACATACACTCTAATTTTTAAAACCTAGTAACTATTTTATAAATCTGTAAGTATATCCTACTAAATAAATATGAAACAAATCCATTTTAGATTGGCTAATAAATTCTGAAACTAAAAAGTCAAAGTTGTGAAGTACTTGTCCTACAGCTACATGTTTAGCAAACCCAGAGTATGTACTCAAGAAAATATCAAAACACAATATCCATCAATTAATTCAATGTTTCTTATTGTTTCTGTTTTGTGTGATCTGAAGCTTTTCAAGTTAGGGAAATATGTTTAGCATTTTGTTTTAACCTAATATTTGGCACAGTTTTAAAGTCTGATTAAGTTTTAGCTATCTCCTCTGCACTTTAGCACCTACTTTAACTATTGAAAATACTTTACAAATCAGGATTTTTAAAAAATTCAGAGTTAACACTGATTTTACATATATAGGTATCTCCATAGAAGAATATTAACTAATGATGAAAACAGCATTATAAATATACTATGGATCTAAAAAGGAAATTAATATCTTTCTCAAATTAAGTAACCAAATTTTTTTTTTTTAGTAACCGAATTTTTTGAGAGTATTCAATTCAGGCTTAAGTATTACAAACTTAGTTTAACTTTGCAATGCTATTAAAATCCAGTAGGGTTTCTATGAGTAAACTTATTTAAACTAATAAAATTATTCATAGTGAAAAAATTAAAGGTTTAAATAATAACATTATATACTGAGTATATGGGATCTCACAAATAACAAAGTACTTCAGCATTACTTAATCTGAATATTGATTTTAAAATGATTCTAGTATATTTAACACTATAGTTGACTGATCTACAATACTGAATTCCAGGTTTCATAGATAATAATTAGATGCATAATGTTGTCTGCTCCTCATTCTCATTAGAGGATGACACTCCTTTTTGTAAAATACATGATGGCTGCACTGGTGGCTCCAATTAGTTAGCGTATTTATGGAGAAATCGTTCAAATGCATCATAGATGGCTTGTCTAAAATTAAACATAAAGAAAAACTATAATTAACAGAAAATGTGGACAGTGCCTTCATTAAAACTATTTCCAAAATTACCTGCAGCTTGCCATCTGACCTCTTCAAACAGGTATGAAAAGGGCAGGTACTTGGTGGTGGGTGCTTGGATCCATGCAATTTCATTACCACTGGTAGCATAGTGGTTACGAATCAGGCTGCAAACCACAAGGTCAGTAGTTCGAAACTACCAGCTGTTCCGTAGGAGAAAGATGAGACTTTTTGCTCCCATAAAGATTTACAGCCTTGGAAGCTCTGTACAGGGTCTCTATGAGTCAGAACCAACTCCATGGCATATAACCACCACCACTGTAAAACTGCAAAGTCAGCAGTTTGAAACTACTAGCAGTTCTGCAGAAGAAAGATAAGGCTTTCTGCTCCTGTAAAGATTTATAGCCTTGGAAAACCTGTGCAGGGTTATTATGAGTTGGAACTGACTCTATGGCACATAACCAGCACACTACTGTAAAACTGCAAATGTATTTCCAACTGAAGTGGGATCCAGAAGCATCATCTTTTATGGTTAAGCACTTTTTTGGTGCCTTCGAAATATATATATGTATATGTATATATATTTTATTTGCCTGAAATTAGGCCAAGCAAACTCTTAGGTGCATATTTTCTAGAATGCCTCTGTCTTTTAAGAACTGTCCTCATTGTATATATATTTTATTTTATTTTTTAACCAACCCTGTTGTTCTCAAGTTGATTCTAACTCATGATGACCCCATGTGTTACAATCTGCACAATCGAAGGATAAAAGATATGAGTAACCAATTGCTATCATGTAAATTTCAACTCATGGAGACTCATGTGTGTCAGAATCAAACTGTGCTCCATATGGTGTTTAATAGCTTAATTTTTTAAAGACAGCTCTCTTGAGATATAATTCACATACCATAAAATTTACCCTTTTCAATTAAAAATTCATTGGCTTTTAGAGTATTCAGACTTGTGCACCCACCACCATCTAATTCTATCACCTCTAAATGAAACGTCATACCCATTTAGCAGTTGCTCCTCATCTCCCCTACCCTCAACCTCTGGCAACCACTGATGTATTTTCTATTACTATGCACTTTTCAGGAGCCCTGGTATGGTGCTGTGGGTTAATGAGCTGGACTGCAAGGTTGGCTTGAATGACAAAATCAGAGGTTCAAGCTCACTAGCTTCTCCTCAGAATCCCTATATAGGGCCGCCATGGGTCAGAACAACAAACTGGACTTGTCAATGACATTTTTCAGAAACAGATCACCAGGCCTGTCTTCTGAGGCACTTCTCAGTAGACTTAAATGGCCAAAATTTTAGTTAGCATCCACATGTGTTAACCATTTTTACCACCCAGGGACAATATGTAAATAAACAAAAAGGTTTCAGAAAGTTCATGGAAAATTTTTACTATCTTCTAATTCCATTTTCCCATGAACTTTTTGAAGGCTTCTCATATAATTGTTATTGCTGTGTGCTGTGGAGTTGATTCTGACTCAAGTTGATACTACATGACAGAGCAGAACTGCCTCATAGGGTTTCCTGATGTGTAATCGTTACAAGAGCAGACGGGCAGATCTTTTCTCCCAAAGAATGGCTAGTGGGTTCATATTGCTGGTTCTTCAGGTCGCAGCTAAGTGCTTATATGTGTACATACACATATGATGTACACACAAAAAAAATTATATATGAAAGGGCTTCAAAAAATTCATGGAAAATGGAATTAAAATAATGGACCTTGCAAAATTCCAGCAAGATGGAGAACTAAACACACTATACAAACCCACTATAACAAAGATACAGGAGACCAAAGGAAAAAGATAGAGGACAATCCTGGAACTCTCAGCTTCAGAGGAAAGGTTAGAGAAATGGACTGAATACCTAATGGGAGGAGAAAATAAGCAATTGTGGTGAAGGAAGGAGACTGAAGAAGCAGCTAAGCAACCTTGAACTTTTGTGAACAGCTTTGGAGAGACAGATGGCAGCCTGAAGGCACAGATTCACCAGGACACATGAGAAGTTGCATTTCCTTCTTGCTCCCCCGTACTGCTCTATAAAACAGAGGTAATGTCAGCTCTCTCCTCATTTACCCCTAGCAAAGACACTACTCTCAAGAAGTTTGGAATTGTGCGGTTCGAGCCACTGTAAAGCAGGTGGTCACTGAGCCACCTTGACACCTGGATCCATGTGGGTTCAGATCTATAGAACACAGAGTTTTCAAGCCAGAATTAGACTAGCAGGAACCTTTATAATTAGCCACTAGCTGCTCTCTGGTTCTGACAGACACTGAAACAAACAACCTGAAGGGTCTCCACAAACTACTTCCCTATTGGGTGCCCTGAACAAAGACAAAACCTAGCCCTATATGAACTCCATTTAGGGCTGAGAACTCAGCTGTCACATACCTCCTCCCCCCAGATTATGAGTTGTTTGGCTGGCAGGAAGGAGTCCCCCAGAATTTTCTTTCTACACTAGTTTATTGTTTGTTTATTTTTCCTTTCATTGTTTTTTTTTCTTTATTCTTTCTTGTCCTTCTTCCCCTTTCTCTTCCCTTTTCTCCTTTCTGTTTCTGCTTTGAAGTTCTGGTGTGGCACTGTGGGTTAATGCACTGGACTGTAAAATCAGTCTGAACCACAAGGTGGCAGTTCAAGCTCACTAATGGCTCCTTGAAAACTCTATACAGGGTCACTATGGGTCGATGGCACCTAACAATAACAACGTCTCTGCTTTGGGTTTTCTTCTTTTCTTGTTTCTCATTTCCATCCTCTTCTGATTTTTTCATGATTTTTCTTGACTTCCTTTTTTCATCTTCCTTCTCTGTTGTTTTAGTGTTTTCTCTTCCTTTTATTTCCTGTTGTATAGTTCTCTTGTACAGCTCTATTTTCCTCCCTCTTTCCCCTCTTTAGTTATTATATTCTTTTTTCTTGTTGATTCCCATTTTTTCTTTTTTCTCTTTTATTATATTCTGTTTTCACTTTGTCTGTGAAATTGTTCTGTTTTGTTTTCCTATGTATGTTTTCTCTTCTTGCTGCACCTGACATGAGATAGCAACTGTGTCCTTACAACTCAGCCACAACTGTACCCTCTGCAGTTCCACCCACTGGAAAAGAGCCAATACAAGTTCCTATACTACCTGATCAACTACAGGTATCAGTCAACACCAGCCAAACCCACTCTAAAGTGACCTTCATGAAATACAAAAGGAAAACTGCTTCTATTCACTGATCACAGCCATCAGGAGACAGCTGGTGAGAGCCTAAGAACAAAGCCAACATACAATCTAGTAAATACAAATACAATGACAACACAATGTTGCAGAGACAATGGATAAACATGAATAAACAAAAGAAAATGACTCAAGCAAATGACCAAGACACACAGCCAGAAAACATCTCTGAGGAATGAAAGGTAATAAACTACCTGAATGCTATTTAGGGAGGTAGGGCAAGATGGTGGACTAGGCAGAAAGGCTATATGGACCTTCTATAACAAAGACATGGAAAATTAAATGAAACGGAGGCAGATGATTGTCATGGAACTCTTAAGATTCAGATGAAGGGATAGAGAAGTGAATGCTTAGGGGAGAGAGCTGAGCAAACATGGCAAAAACAGGAGAGATTGGTGACTTGTGGCAGCCAATCAGATGTGCCACAGCCATTTTTGAGCTTTTGTGAGTAGCTTCATAGACAAGAAAACATATTGGAGTTGCAGAAACCTACCTGTGTCCTGTGTCATTATTGTCCTTGCTTCCCACACTCTCCTGGTGAGCACAAGCAAGGCTGGCCCACACCTGTATACACCACCAGGGAAGCTAACACTTTCCTGGTGGCCAGAGGCCCAATTAGGTGAGTACAGGAGTTGTGAACCCAATAATGGAGGAAGGAGCTAACTGCATTAATCCCATTCAGGTGAGCCCTGCTCCAAATCTGCAGAGTTGGTCCTGGCTAACTGTGTACCAGGCCTCACTAGGAGAAGTAGCTGACCAGATGTGTGGGGAAAAAAAAAAACAAAAACAACAACAAAGAAACTGGTGATCAGTGCTGGACAACCAGGTGAAGAAATTAACAAGAAAAAGCATCCAAAAAATGAACTAAGCACAGGAAAGCATGTGGAACAAAGAAACCAGCAGCACTACAAAAAAGCAAACAGCAAATAATCTATATGTATCGAAACTTACACTGAATGTTAATGGATTAAATGAACAGAGAGTATTTAATCTACTCAAGAGACAAAGAGTACCAGAATAGGAAAGAAAATAGGATCTTTCAATATGTTGTCTACAAGAGGCATATGTTATACTCAAAAACAAGCACAGATAAAAAAAAATCAACGGATGTAAGAATATGTTAAGCTAACAGCAATAAAATATGAGTTGTTGTTGTTGTTAAGTACCGTGGAGTCGGTTCCGACTCATAGCGACCCTGTACATGTTTTCCGAGGCTGTAAATCTTTACAGGAGCAGAAAGACTCATCTTTCTCCCACAGAACAGCTGGTAATTCTGAACTGCTGACCGTGAGATTAGCAGCCCAATTCATAATCACTACGATGAGTAGGAGTGGCAATATTAGTTTCTGATAAACTAGACTTTAGGCAAAAACCTACATGAGAGACAAAGAAGAACATTATCTCATGACTAAAAGGTCACCTGAACAAGAGGACATAAACATAATAAATATCTAATTACCAATGAAAAAGCCCTAAAATACATAAATCACATTCTAACAGAACTGAAAAAAGAAACAGACAGCTCTACAAAAATAGGAAATTTTAATACACCACTTCTGACAGAACAACTAGAAAGAAACTCAACAAACACACAGAACTAAACAACAAAATTAACCTGCTTTACCTCATAGATTTTAAAGAGCACTCAACCCAACAGCATAATGTAAATTCTCTTCCAGTGTACATGGAACATTTTCAACAGTAGACCATGTTGGAACACAAAGCAAGACTCAATAAATTTAAAACATCAAAATACTACAAAGTGGTGACCATGTTCATCACTGATAAAGGGAAGTGAGGGAAAACATCAGTGAAGCTGCGAGCTAAACCCTACAACATTCAATAGATGCCTGTGAACCTGGGTGGAGACCTGGTTGGCCAGCAGTGTGGCAAGACCTGGGGACTCTAGGGTCCAGA
>NW_006408871.1:2262000-2262501 GCF_000296735.1 Chrysochloris asiatica | reverse complement strand
CAATGAAAGTTGTCCCTCAAATATAGCAGGAAATTTAGGACATTTTCAGTTAAACAGGTATTAAAGGACTCTGTTATAACATGATCAACTTTACAAAAAATACTGAAGGGTGTTCTTTGGACAAAGAACCAACAACAGCAAACTATCTGAGATTAACATACATGACACACCACCCAGAACTCAGTACAGATATATAAGTATCCAGGGTAAAACTAAATCTACAAGACTGAAGAGAGGGAACCAGAGATATCAATTGATAATGAAATTAACTACAAAGCTATAAGAGGGAATGGTATAGATACAGAACTTTCAAATGGCAAGGAAATCAAGTTATATTTCAAGGTAAAATAGTTTTAAATGTAGAAAGCATTAATAAAGGGTAACATCAATGATAATTAATAACCTTCACATCATAATAAAAAAGGAAAATCAGAAAGGTTTAGAAACAATTAAAAAAACAGCAATGAAGAAATTGAAATGAAAGCTCATTGAAAGATTCAG
>NW_006408871.1:2259344-2260420 GCF_000296735.1 Chrysochloris asiatica | reverse complement strand
AAAGAAACATTCTGTGATGGTTACCAGGATGCAATGATAGGGAAAATTATTCACTGGTAGATGTTTTTCAGTGCTATCGAGTAGACAGAGGGGATATATATATAAACTTGAATTATGGTGAAGGTAACAAATAACAAGAGGTAGGTTGGCACAAGAAAGATGAAAGTAGTGCAATTGTAAACATAGGTAAATATTGTTAAACTGATAGTACATGAAGGGATTGAAATAATTATAATGATATGAAGTGTAAGATTTAGTGAATGTGGGAGGTTCTATAAACCTCCAGTCAATTCTCAAAAAGTTAAAAAAAAAAAAAAAAAGATGACGTTTCCCTTCGTGTGTGTTATCTATATAAAGGAATTAAACTGATTCTATTGTGTATGGTATTGCCTGTCACCCATATTAACATTTGTCTACCCTCTAGCCCATGAATAATTTGTCATCACCGCCCCCATATCCATCAAGATAGTTTGTTTCATCAATAAAACATTTTTTTAAAGCTTTTTACAACATTGGTCTCATATAATCTTTGTCCTTTTGTGATTGTCTAATTTCACTCAGTAAAATACCCTCAGGTTCAACCATGACATGAGATGTTTCACAGACTCAACATATTCTTCAGTGTTTTGTAGTATTCCATTGTGTGTATGTATGTACCAAACTTTGTTAAACTATTCTTCTGTTGATGGGTCCTTAGACGGTCTCCATTTTTTCGACGTGTTTCTTGTAGACAGCATATTTACGGATCCTGTTATCAATTTGCTTTCTATGTTTCTTGACTGGTACAATTAATCCATTTACATTCAGTATATGAATTGTCATTTTTTTTCTGTGTTTGTGTGTGTGTGGTGTTGCTGGATTCTTTGTTCCATCTGATTTTCTGTTCTGCATTCATATTGTTTGTGGATTTTCTTTTCATTTCTGTAGCATTAGTGTTTACTAAATCTTGCTGATTTTCCTCTTTTTAAATTGTGTTATACAGGTGTATTCTTTATCTTTGAGCTTACCTTATAATTTATTAAATTTTTCTCTGCTTAAAAGTCTCTTGTACTTTGAAATCTACTTAATTTCCTTGC
>NW_006408871.1:2252442-2254763 GCF_000296735.1 Chrysochloris asiatica | reverse complement strand
CTGCCATCTTGCCAGAAATCTGTAAATTTTCATAATGTAATACTCAATCTATTTTTTACCTATTATACAGATGCTTTTATATTAGTGAAAACATATTCCAAGCAATTGAATTTAAAATAAAAAGGCTTCATTTCCTATGCTAATTACATTAGGTATTTTAATATTTTAACTGAAATTGAACAGACAAACTGTTCTGGGTTCCAGGTCAAAAGAATTTATTTTTATAAAGCTTATTTTGTTTCCTTTCCAAGCATATGTCTATATTTTAACTCAGTTTAAATAATAACAATGAGATTATATTACTTTTGAATCATACTTGTTTGACTAAACATCTCCCCACATCATTAAAAAGTTATTAAAATGATCTTTATGATTGATAGCCTACCAGTAGTATTGGGTTTCCAATGTTAGGGTAATATAGCTGCCATGCACGTATTTCTATGATTCAAGGATTTGCCCATTAAAATTCAATAAACCATGAGATAGCAAACAAATTAAAGCTGGGCATTCACATATTGGTATAAACACACAAAGAAATTCTCTTTTAAGGGTAGGTGTAAGTTAAAGACTACTGTATAATTTTTTTCTTCATAACGTCTGGGCATTTGCTCTGCTGGTAAATAGAGAAAACCTGAAGCTGTTAAGCATTTCTTTTTATTTAGAGCCACAATCAATGATGATGGAAGCAGAAGTCAAGAAATCAAACAAGGTGTACTGCACTGGTCCAATCTCCAAAAGATCTCTGTTAAGTGTTAAAAAGCAAAATGTCATCATTTTAAGGACGACACTGTGCCATGGTATTTTCAAACACCTCAAATGCATGAGAAAGCCAGACAATGAATAAGAAGACTGATGCATTTAAATTATGGTGTTGGCAAAGAATATGAGTATAACTTAGACTGCTAGAAAAACAACAAATTTTTCTTGGAAAAAGTTCAGTCAGAATGCTCCTTAGAAGGTGAGACTTTGTATCACATACTTTGGATATGTTATAAGGAGGGACCAGTCATGGAGAAGGACATTACAAAAAAGAGGAAGACCCTCAACAGAGTGGGTACAACAAAGGGCTCATAGCAATGATTGTGAGGATGGCACAGGGTTTGGCAGCATTTTATTCTGTTGTGTATAGGGTCACTATGAGTTGAAACCAACTTGACAGCATGTAACAACAACTTGCTCCTTTAGAATTAATCTTAATGTTTTTACTTCTATATGCCTAAGGCTGTAATCTCAGCTTGGAAAGGTTCACATATATACCTTTGTAACCCTGTGAACAGTTTCTTTTTCAACTGAATTAACAATCGGCTCTAAATAACAACACAAAAATTAGTGTACATAAGGAGTTATTTGTTTTAATTTTATTTCTGCTCAGTGAAAAGACTGGATTATTTTATACTCTACTACAATGATTCTTCCTTATTGATATAGTTAGGGTCTAAAGACAGCCCATTATGTGAAAATCAGTATTGTGCAAAAATAGAGTATGAACACATCATATAACAAAATGGAGGATGCTTACATCATTATATAACTTCCAGACCACTGAGAATCATGGTCCAGCCAAGTTGACACATACCCATAATCATTACAGCAATGTTACTCTTACCTAGCACTTTGGTGTTCTTATAGCCAGATGTATGTAGTTACTATGTGAGCTAGTCAGATTTTTTAGTATTGTCTGAGCTAGTCAATGAGTGAGAAGTAGATGCATTCTAATGTATCTAAACTCTATTAGGCACTGAAGGGAAGTATTACTATCACTTAATTGATTACAATTCAGAGTAACTCTACAGGACAGAGCAGAACTCCTGAGAGGGAGTCCCTAAGAGTTGGTGGTACAGTGGTTAAGCAATTAGTTTCTAACCATGATGTAATCTTTATAGAAGCAGACTGCTACATATTCTCCAGAATCGTGGTTGATGCATTAAAATCACCGATCTTTTCTTTAGCAGCTGAATATATAACCACTGCAACACCATAGCTCCTTAATGGGGATGTTAAGTGCTGTCAAGTTGGTTCTGACTCATAGAGACCCTGTATAGGGTTTCCAAGGAGCAGCTAGTGAGTTTTAACAACCAACCTTGCAGCTCAAACCAACCTTTTGGTTCAGTCCTTGCAGGAGAAGTCAAATTATTTAGTAGTGATCAACCTGAACAAGTTACTTAATCGATTTTATTTCTTGGTTCCCTGTATTTCCATATTACAGGGATTAAAAACATATCACCCAGTTGCCCCAGCACCTGGCACATGAAAAATTTATCTTTATCAAATGTTTTCAAATTAGCATCTTTGAGTTTTTATAGCTGACTTTAATAATATCT
>NW_006408871.1:2248678-2250853 GCF_000296735.1 Chrysochloris asiatica | reverse complement strand
CTAGTGCTTCATAATTCTATTTACAGCTATCTAGGTAGAAGTTCTGAACATTTATTATGCACAGAGCTCTTTTCTAATGAGCACTTTACATGACATAATTTACTTAACTATTAATGATACGTATATGTCAATGTAACCTGGATAGAAGTAGAAATAATGCAGGATATTTAAAAAATTGGGTATATAGCATAAAACTTTATAAGTTCTAACTAAAACACTGGGGTCAAAGAATATTGTTAATATTAAAAACTAATGTATCACTTTTATTTACAGGTAATATGCTTTAGCTAACTGAGAAACACTTCTAGATTATTCCACAAATGCTCAGGTTGTTTTGAGAGAAGAATGTCAGAGTGGAGTGAAAAACTCTTGATGTATTAAAACAAGTTGTACAAGCACTGATGTCCTTCCTCACACTATAAAATACCTGGCCATTAATATATGAAGAGGTTAAAAGCATACAAAAAAGCAAGACTATGATGTTATAGATTCCTGGTGTTGCGCTGTACTGTGAACTGTGTAGCACTGAACTTTGAATCACAAGGTCGGCAGTTCAAACCCACCAACTGCTCCTTGGACAACCTATACAGGGTCATTATGAATTGGAATTGACTCAACAACACTTAGCAACAACAACAACAACGATATGCTTTTCACCTAGTTTAGAAGAGATAGCAAAGAGGAAAAGCACGACGATGTGAGATTTGAGAGAGGCAAGGGAGAAAGAGGACTAAAATATACAATAAAAATCTAATTGCCTACATTTGTTTAGGTAATACACATTTAAAAAAAAAAAATCAAACAACAAATAAACAATTATCTTACCTAAAGACTCCTTGTTTAAAAAGATATGCACTAATATGACCCCCTTCTAGATATCGGACTTCGCAACCAGGCCAAATTTCTTGTAGACTTCGAACTCCTGTTCGTGGAATATAGGCATCTTCTTTGGCTTGAACCACTATAATTAGGCTTGGGTCAACTGGAACTAGGTAAAGGATTTTTAAAAAGGCAACAAATATACTTTTAAGAGCTCTAAGATTTATATATATACTATTATCATAAAATAAAACACAGTATAATGAAACATTTGTAAGCCTACATTTTTTTTTTTTTATGATTTACGTTATACAATCAATTGCATTGGTTTTCTAAGTACCACTGAATTGGTTCTGACTCATAGCAACCTTATTATAGGGCTTCTTAGGAGTGGCTGGTGGGTTTGAACCGCTGACCTTAAAGTCAGCAGTCCAGTGCTTATCCTACATTGTCACACCAGGACTCCAAAATCAATTGTGGTATGCCATAATGTTCATCTTGCAGAGAATTAGATGAATATTCTAAATAAAATACAAAATCCAATGTATTTGTTTAATGTGCTTCTTATTAAATTAATATGATTTATCTTAGGATCTTCATGGATAAATTGTGATACAGTTAAATAGCCACATTATCTTGGGGAATACTTTTTTTTTTTTTTTAAGTGCTGTCGAGTCAGTTCCAACTCACAACGACCCTGTACAAGGTTTCCAAGAAGCAGCTTGTGTATTTGAACTGCTGACCTTGCAGTTAGCAGTTCAGTGGTTAGCCTTTAGCAACATACCATAAGCCCTATAGATTCCTTTACAGTATGAAATTATCTTTTAAACCATCCTTTAAAATATTTTTCAAATATTTCCATATCAGAAAATATCCCCAAATTCATATAAAATTAGTACCTGAGAAATTTGCTACATGAGTACATTCATCCATGACTCCTTTCATAAATATTAAAGATTCTTTTTGGAGATTATTTCGTCTTTGTTCTTTACTGAGTAGGTGGTATGACTGATTAATATAACCCCCATATTCACTTTTGTTGGTTGAAAGTGGTTGACTGAAGCATTCCATCTTAGAGGTTTTTTGCAACAAGAGTCCTGATGTGGTATTGATAGATGTTTTATTAGAATTATGACACTCAGCAGATTTTGGGGATACAACTTGGTCTGCTGAATCTAACTTTAAAGTTCTGGAAACCAGATCAAGGTTAGTTAACTTGTCTTCACTGCTAGGAAAATTTTTCACAAACTCTTGTCCCATTTTGAAAGAATCCATCTGAATAAATGAAAACAGCAAAAAAGAAAACACGATTTACTATAAAAATAAAGTAATAGAATAGGCTTTAGTGATCTACTT
>NW_006408871.1:2243851-2248317 GCF_000296735.1 Chrysochloris asiatica | reverse complement strand
CCAAAACAGTGACTTCAAAGAGGATGTGCTCAGCCTGTTAAGTTAAAGACAGAGAAGTAAGCTCAGAAGATTATGGTGACTGGTTTTTTTTTTGTTTTTTTTTTTCGGGGGGGGGGATTCCAAAGGTGTAGTCTTAAAGAGATTTTCAAAGAACACAAGACAATCACAGGGGCTTATACTATCACCAAACAATCTTTTTTCCTGATGAGCCTGGGTAAAAGAAGGTAGAAGATGCTGACAGGATGACATGATTCAACAGTGAATGGTTGTTAAGAGGACTAATTGTGACTGTCAAAACTAGGAACTCTATAAAATGAGACACCTCAGAAGCACGAAGGAGGACCTAACTACCATCAAGAAAAGTCAAGAGTGGTGCATGTCCTTTGAATCCTGAGTTCCCTGTTTATTGAACATCCTTAACCTAGAAGAAATAAAAAGAGTGGCAGCAACAGAACCAAGAACCAGAGCATGAGACAGATCTTTAAACGACCAGGCCTATGAAGCAAGTAAAGCTAAATGCCTTTGGGTAAGAAGCTAGTGTGCAGAATGGTGTGCCTCCAGGCACTTAACTGGGGAACTAAGTTTGACAACCCATGGAGCTAGAGGAGAGTGCCTTCAGGCTGTTTTATAGCCTAGTGGAGTGTCCTTTGGGCATTTATCACAAGGTCTAAACGAGCTTTGTAATACTATGTGAGCAAGGCAGAGGCCAAGGGACCCAATGCCAGAAAGGGACCCACCTGTGGGCAAGGCTGAGGAGAAATAAACCTGACTGGAAGAACTGTGCCCTGCGAATTTCTGACCTTGAATTTTAACTTGTTAACTCCTCTAATGCATCCAACTGAGTATGGTGTCTGAATTCTTTGTGGCCACTGCAATCAATTATCAAACCCATTTTTGCAGCTTATTAGAAAGAATTTTTAAGAAAATGGAAAACTGCATTGATGAGAAAAAGGTAAGAAAAGTTGCACCAAGGAATTTTTTTTTCTATCACAACAATGCACCTGCTTATTCTTTGAAGGTTGTCTGTTGAGAATTTCTGTGGGAAACCTTACCCTCTCCATCCTTAAGCCCTGATAGCGCCACTCCAGGTTTCTTTCTTTTCTCCAAACTCAAAGAGAACACTTAAAAGGTACATAATTTGAGTTCCTCAAGGATGCCGATACTGGGTTTCTGGCAAGATGATGGATTAGACAGACACACTACATGGACCCTCTACAATAAAAATACAAGAGACTAAATGAAACAGACACAGATAGAAATCTTGGAACCCTGAACTTCAAAGGAAAGCTAAGAGCAATGTACTGAGTGCTTGCTGGGAGATGCAGAGCAGGGGTGGCAAGAGAGGAAACTGATTAGTGAACAGCTGGCCAGACACAGTATGACCATCCTGTGAGCAGCTTTGGTGGCCTGGCAGAGCTGATTCCTTGGACAACAGGAAAGGTGTGATTCCATTTTTTTGCCAAATGCTTCCCTGGTGACCAAAAGTCTGGCTGGCCCCCACCCTTGCCCATTCCCAGCAAAGACCCTGCTCCCTGAGAGTTCGAAGCCATATGGCTGACAGCCATGCCAGTCTGAGGAGGAGGTCAATTGCGCCACTTTGGTGCACTTAATCAGGTAGGATTGACTCCAGATTTATAGAACCTGTAAAGCCACCACACCAGTATTTAACCAATCACCCTGCCCCCAGTTACCCTGTGATCCTACCAGACACTGAAACTAGCTCCATCAAGGGCCTCCACGAACTACATCAGAATTAAGTGCCCTGAACATAGATAACACCAAGGCTGATAGGAACTCCATGTAGGGCCACAAACTCCATTATCACATCCCTCCCACACCCACCTTGCCATATCATTGACTTTGAGGATTCCCCCAGAATCTTCTCCTCTCCAAGTCCAACAGCTGCACTGTTTTTTTCTGTTTTGTTTTTATCTTTTGTTGTTTTTGTTTGCTTGTCCTTTCTCCTCCTTATTCTCTTTCTATTTTATCCTATCCCCACTTGAATTTTATGCTATCTCCACTTTGCTTTTCCTTTTCTTCAGTTTCTCATTTTCCCTCTCTTTTTTCCACCTTTATATCTTTCTTTACTTTACTATTCTTTACTCTCTGTTTTCATCTTTCCTCTCCCTGATTTAGCGGTGTTTTTTTTTTTGTTGTTTTGTTTTTTTTAATTTCTTTTATTTGCTTACGTATTAGTCTCTTCTATAACTCTATTTTCCTATCCCTGTTTTGTCTTGTAGTTATTATATTCCTTTTTTCTGGTAGCTGCCTGTTTTCATTTATTTTTTTCTCTTTATGATTTTCTTTTTTTCATTGTTGATTCCCAGTTTATTCAAACTTTCCCATATAGCACAGCCAGAACTGAATTCTCTGCAGCTCCACCAATACAAGTTTCTATGCCATCTTATCAAAGGTGATATAGAAGAGCCAATACAAGTTTCTATACCACCTGATCAATGACAGATAACAGCCAACACCAGATGAACCCACCCTAAATTGAGGTGCACGAATGGCAAACAAAAATGGTGTACACAATGTCATTCTCTAACTACACCCAAAGGAGACAGCTGGTGAGCGCCTAAGAACACATCAACATACAATCATCAATTAAAAACAAATATGACTGTTCCATAATACCCCAGAGTCAACAGACAATTTTAGTTCACATGAAGAAAAGACAATAGCTCAAACTAATAGCCAAGATGTGGAGACAGAAATAATTTCTGAGGAAGAAAACGTAATGGGAACTAACTGAAAAAGAATCCCAAAGAATTATATTTAGGTACCTACAAAAGACAGACAGGTCAAGGAAAGCAAGGAGAATATAGCCGAAACTTGAACAAACAGATACAATAAATGCAAATTTTGAAATAAAAAAACCTATAATTAGAAAATCAGAAGATTAATGCTAACATCGAAAGGACAAAGCGGTAGATGTGAAGCAATGGAATCCTGATTTAGTGAACTTGAAGATAAATCTCTTAATACTAGTATGCTAGAAAAACAATCAGAAAAAAGAATGAAAAAATCCAAAAAAAAAAAAAAACCTAAGAGTTACATGGCACACCACGAAGAGGAACTTAAAGGTGATAGGAATTACAAAACAGAAAGAGACAATAAAAAGCACAAAGAAAATTGTCCAAGAGTTGTTTGAAGAAAACTTCCCTAACATCATGAAAGATGAGAAGATAAAACATACAAGAAGGTGAACAAACCAAAACAGAATAGATACCAAAAGAAAATCACCAAGGCATATCATAATCAAGCTTTCCTAAACCAAAGACAAATAAAGAATTCTGAGGGCAGCTCTGGAAACATGAAAAGCTACTTATAAAGGAGAACCAGTAAGACTAAGATCTTATTTCTCAGCAGATATCATGCAGGCAAGAGGGTAATAGGATGACATATTTAAAACTCTGACAGAAAAAGATTGCCAACCAAGAATCACATACTTAGCAAGGTTGTTCCTCAAATACGATGGTGAAATTAGGGCATTTACAGGTAAACAGAAATGAAAGGAATTTGTAATGACCAGACCAACTTGAGATACCCATACATGACAACACCACTCATAAATCAATCCAGATATAAAAGTATTTAAAGTAAAATAAACCTACAAGACTGAAAATAGGGAACCAGATATATCAATGTATAATGAAGTCAACTACAAAGTAAAAAGAGGGAATAGTGTAGACAGAGAATTTCCAAATGGTAAGGAAGTCAGGTATTTCAAGATAAAACCAGTCAGATTTTAAGATAAAACCAATTATTTTATAAATAGAGGGAAAAAACAAATTACACATAACTACACAAAAAAATATATTTTAAATTTAAAAAAGAGGAAAATCAGAAAGATTTAGTAAACACTAGCACAAGAGTAATTAAAATGAAAAGAAAATCCACAAACAAAATGAACTCAGCGCAGAAACTTATGTGGCATAAAGAAACCAGCAGCACCACACACACAAAACAACACACAGTAAAATGACAACCATCAATTCATACCTATCAATAATTACACTGAATGTAAATGGATTGAATGCACCAGTCTGGAGATCGAGATAGCAGAGTAGACAAGAGAATAGCTTCTATTGAGAGACATATAAAAAAGATGGAGACAGCCTAAATGTCTTTTAAAAAAAGAATGGTTAAACAAACCTTGGTATACTACAAAGTGTTGAAGAATAAGGATGAATATGGGAAACATCTCACAACATGGATGAAGCTGGAGAACATTATGCTGAGTCAAGTTAGTAATAACAAAAGGACAAATATTATATGAGACTAATAATGTTAAGAAAAGTTAAGAAAAGGATTTTTTGATTAAAAAAAATCTGATGGTTATGGGAGGAGGGCATGAAAATTATTTAAGGGTTAGACAGTAGAGGTTGTTGTTGTTAAGTACCTTGGAGTCGATTCTGACTCATAGTGACCCTGCACAGGGTTTCTGAGGCTGTAAATCTTTA
>NW_006408871.1:2235122-2243117 GCF_000296735.1 Chrysochloris asiatica | reverse complement strand
AACATGTACCAAAAATATAATGCAAATGGATTTAAGCTTATAAACAGGTATTTTACTTTTTATATTTATATTATTAAAAAAGTTCATATTTATAATTTATAAACAGGTATTTTACTTCACTGAAAAGTAAGTAAATTAAGATCTTAACAACAACAATACTATTTCTCAAGGTCCTGGTGTGGCACGATAGTATAAGCACTCGACCAAAAAGCCAGTTCTAAACCACAAGGTTGGCGGTTCAAACTCATCAGACACTCTTTGGAAACCCTATACACAGTCGTCGTAAGTTGAACTAACTTGATAGCACTTTACAACAACATACTATTTTTCACTATCAGTTGTCAAAACAACCTGTACATTGGATAACACACTGAAATGGTAAATTTACAGTGAAACAGACATATTTCTGCTGATTATGCAAATTTGCATAATAGAAACAGACAAAATCTACCCACATTAGAAATGCATATATTCTTTGACCTAGCTGTAGCATTTCTAGGCATTTATACTTGTGAAATAATGTACATACAAAGTTACCCACTGCACAACTGTTAATAGTGAAACAACATAAATGCCATCAATAAGTTATTGGCTAACAAATTATGGTACATTACCCATAAAATAGGTTATTATTCATCAGTAACAATGAATAGGGTACATTTTTGTATAGTTTACAACCATTGTAACAAAAAAAGAGGTTGGACAAAAAATAAAAACATTATTGTATTGGTTTGTATATGGACCCCATATACCTGAAATATTAAATAAATAATACAGTCAGATTATCTTATTGTGGGGAGAGGACCTCAGCAAATAGGGAGCAGGGTTAGTATTTTTCACTATATAGCTTTCTATGCTTTTTGATATCTGTACTATATCACCATCTAATCTTTTTTTAAAAGTTAAAAAGTGGTTGAAGGTAAAGGAAAAACCTAAACAAAAAATATTGACAACCAAGATAAGAACTCACTAAACTCATAGATTTCCAAAAGTTTGATACATCTGAAAATGGAAGCAACCTAAAATTACAATAGTTCACAAACAAATTTAGTTTACTGATCAGACAGAGATGGGTGGAGCCCTGTGACTACGGCCCTAAGTCAACCTTATTCGGGTCTTGAATTAAAGTGACTCCTCTAGCTCCATTTTTAGCTACACAACATATAAGTAGATAGGGGGAACGACAACATTAGTGAGGTACACCAACCACAGAATGGTTAACCTTTGAAGATAAAAGGGCAGCATTTACCTAAGGACAAAATTCAGAAGGGTGGGGAAATAAGGGAGAATGGAAACAAAGTACACAGGGAGGAAGTGGAATAAATGATGATACATTGAAGAAATTGCAGTCGAGATGAAAATATGTGTATGAATTATTGAATATAAAAGTGATGATCTGCTCTGTAAACATTCACTCAATTCACAATTAAAGTTTTTTTGAAATATAGCTTATTCCTCTTGGGAAAATAAAGTTTTAAAAACAATTAACTGGTGGACTTCCAGGAAGATGGCAGACCAGGCAGACACACTATATGGACCCTCTACAACAAAAATTTGTTGTTGTTAAGTGCCATTGAGTCAGTTTCGACCAATAGCAACTCTCTATAGGGTTTCTGAGGACCAACTGGTGAGCTTCAACTGCTGACCTTGAAATTCAAACCAACTTTTCAGTCCAGCACATTAACCCACAGTGCCACACCAGAACTCCACAAAAAAGATACAAGAGAGCAGATAAAAATTCTGGCACCCTGAACTTCAGAAGAAAGGTTAGAGAGGTGGTTAGAGTGCATGCTGGGAGGAGGAGCTGAGCAGTGACAGTAAAAAAGGGAGACTGGTGAATGGCTGACCAGATGTGGCTTAACCATCTTGTGAGCAGCTTTGGCAGCAAAGGAAAACCTGGCAGAGCAGATTTGCACAGGTGATGGAAAAGAAGTGATTTCATCTTTTTCTCTAAGTTCCTCTGGTGAACCAAAAGTGTGGCCAGTTCCCACCCTCATCCATCCCCAGCACAGACCCCGTTCTCTAGGAGTTCAGATACACATGATTGGGAGCCACTCCAGTGTGAGGTGGGGGCCAGATGCACCACTTAGGTATGCTGCTTTGGATTTAGGTGGGCTCAGTTCTAGACCTACAAAACCACAAAGCTATGCTGCCCCCAGCTTCCTCCATCAAGGGCTCCCCACAAGCTACTTCCAGATTGAATGTCCTAAACATAGCTAACACTAAGGCGAGTAGTAATGCCATCTATGGCCACAAACTCTGCAGTTACATGCTTTCCACAACCACCTCATGAGCTCCATGAATTGCAGGAGCTCCCAGAGATTAATCCCCTCCAAGTCCAACAACTGCACTGTTTGTTTTTAGAAATACAACAACCATACAATGACCTGTATACAACAGACAATTTTAGCTTACATAAAGAAACAACACAGAATGGCTCAAACAAATGACGAAGATGCAGAACCAGGAAAAGGTAATAGAACTAAACCAAAAAAAGAATTATAAAGAAAGAAAATTAGGTACCTTAAAATGATCAATAGAAAGATAGAGGAACGCAAGGAGTATATAATAAAAACTATAGAAGAATTCAGGAAAACACTAGAAGAACAAACAGACAAATGAAAAATTTGAAACAATACAAAACCTCAATTAAAAAATCCAGAAAATTAATACTAAGACCTCAGAAATAAACAATATGTTGTAAGGACCTAAGAGCAGATGTGAAGCAATGTAAAGCATGAAATCAGTGAACTTGAAGATAAATCTCTGAATACTAATATGCTAGGAGAACAATCAGAAAAAAGAATGAAAAAATCAAAAGAGAGCCTAAGAGTTATGTGGGACACCATGAAAAGGAACAACATATGTGTGACTGGAATTACAGAAAAGGAAGAGACAAGCACAGAAAAAAATGTCGAAGAGTTGTTGGAAGAAAACTTCCCTAACATTATGAAAGATAAGAAGATGAGAGTACAAGAAGCTGTATGAACCCCAAACAGGATAGATCCCAAAAGAAATTCACCAAGATGTATCAAAATCAAACTTTCCAAAATCAAAGACAAGGAAGGAATACTCACCGAGAACAGCTTGGGAAAAATGAAGTTACATACAAAGGAGAACCAAGAAGAGTAAGCTCTGATTTCTCAGCCAAAATCATGCAGGCAAGAAGATAATAGGATGACATATTAAAAAAATTGCCAATCAAGAATCATATACCCAGAAAAGTTGTCCCTCAAATATGATGGTGAAATTAGGGTATTTCCTAATAAACAGAAATTAAAGGGATTTGTAATAACCAGACCAACTTTACAAAAAATGCTAACAGGTGTTCTCTGGAATGAAAACTAACTACAGCAGACAACATTCTCGTGATTATCATACATGACAAGACTGCCCCAAAATCAATGCGGATATAGAAGTTTTTAAAGTAAAACAAGCTTACAAGACTGAAATAGAGAACCAGATATATCAGTGTATAATGAAGTCAACTATAAAGCAAAAAGAAGGAACAGTATAGATATAAAACTTCCAAATGGCAAGGAATTAAACTACTAGGGAACCAAAGAATAGATGAGGAAATTATCTTCTTATAAAAGCATTTTAAGTAATAAATTATATAATTAGAATATAAGTATTTTTTAACTCTTAATGAATTAACCTGGAGTCCGGTGTGGTGCTATGGGTTATACTACGCTAGACTGCAAGGTCGGCAGTTCAAGCTGACCAGCTGCTACTCGCAAACCACATACAGGGTCGCTATGAATCAGAGCTGACTCAGCAGCACTTAACAACAACAGTGAATTCATACAATAAGCATCAATGGAGGTTTACATAACAGAAAACCAATGTAATGTGCTTTCTGGTATGGTATGGTAGGATAAGTACTTGACTACTAATCCACCAGATATTCCTTGGAAACTCCACACAGGGTCACTATGAGTCAGAACTGACTTGACGGCACTTTACAACATTGCCAGAGAAGTTGAGACTGAGTTTAAGAGACTCTTTAGATCCAGTTGCCAATTGCAGACAATACAGAACATGGAGAAATGTGCTGAACTGTACCATTACAATGCAATCTGAAAAATCTAGACTATGAGAAACTACAGGCCAATAATCCAAGGTTTTAAATAGGTAAATTATATAAAAAAGAAAAGCATGAAAGGGGAACCTGTAGATTAAAAGACAAATCGCATAAGAGAAGTATAGTATTTAGGGCTTCATATTTAGATAATAAAATCATTATTATAATAATACAAGGAATAATTGCTATAAAACTCAAGATAATGGTAACTAATGGAGTGAGGGAGAAACCTGTAAAGGATTCTGAAATAGATGGCCAATTTCTATTTCCTCTTTTTTTTTTTGACTAGTGAGGATAGTTGAAAGATACAAACGATTCAACAGGGAAAGCTAATTCACATCCAATTTCTAGTTCTTAAGCTAGGTAGTAGTTACAAGTATCTTTACCTTTTTTGACTAAGCCATGATCTGCTGTGCATGATTCTCTGTGTCCGTTTTATTTTAAAATAAAGTTTTTAAAAATTCAAAAGCAATGCATACAGCTTTGAAAATTTTTTTTACTATTCTCTATTCTCTTTAAAGCTTAATTTTTTTTTACACCATCACCTTTCCCACATAATAGTATGCAGAAGTTAAAAATACTTACTCCACAATATTCAAGCATGTGAATAATTTCATCTTCATAAACTGTTTGTGTATAATACTGCTTTTCCAGCTCCCTCCAATTAATTGATTTACTCAACACACCCTGAAACAATAAGCTAAATTAAGATCAAATCACCTCATAAAGTATTTTTCCAATATTTTTATTAATATTTCTGTGCAGCTAAGAGTTAACAGTATTACTGCCTATCCTTAAAAAGGCCTGTTTGCAAAGTTGGCCCTTGGCTGACATGTAGGAACCTGACTGATAAACAGTTCCTCACACTGAACTATTTCCTAAATAAGAGTAGGTCACAATGCCTAAACTGTGTATAAATAATAAAGCTTCTGCTGAACACTTGCTTTCTATCTGGAACGAGGAGATATTCTTAGCAAAGGGTGCCTAAGTAGCCAAGCTCTGATAAAAACCCTGGACTTGTAGGCTTAGAAAAGCTTCCCTAGTAGGCAACACTTTGTATTTATTATCATAAATCATTGTTAATAGAATTAAATGTGTTCTATGAGACTTCATACCACTGTGAGAGAACTCTTAGAAGCTTGGTTGGTTGGTTGGTTCCCTCTGGACTTCAACTCTGTGTGTCTTTCTCTTTGTTGAGTTTGCTTTGTATCTGTGCTGTAATATATTTTAGCATGAGTATGAATATAAGCTGAATCTTATGATTCATGTGCTATGGGGACCCTTTAATTATAAGCTATCGAAATATTAGCAGCAATTAAATTACCGTAGTGAAGACCCCAGATGCTGTGGACCAAGATAGACAAGGAATCAATGGCATGGGCTTAGGCCAGTTGGATACTGCCAAGGAAGCCATCTGTAATATAATAATACAGTCTATTTAGACAGTTTCTGCTAAAAATTTCCTTCATTCCAATGGAACAAAAATGTAATACTATGAAATACTTTGTACAGTAGTTGGTGAGATAAGATATGAACACAAACTCTTTAAACACTTGTGAGAATGTCTAGCAACTTCTTCAAACTGCCAAAACCAATCTCCCCCTTAGAATGTAATAAAGAAAATTTATATGAGCCCATAAGACACTTCACTGAGAGCAACTTTCTTATGGGTAAGTATAGAGATAAAGATGGTGGGCTGTAGGATAAACACATTCATTTTCTAAATGACTACAACTATAACATTTCATATCTTTGAGGCTGACGGGAGAATACTAAGAATTTGGTGAATTACAAAGGCTGTATAATGGATATTTAAAAATATAACGTATGTGTACATGGCAGGAGGTGGGGTGGGTAATTTATGACTGGAAAAATCACAGAATACCTCATAAAATGGCTGCTTCCTAGGGACAATGAAAGATGAGGCCCTTGTCTACTACAGAAAGGAGACAGTAGGAACAAAGGCAACATGATGAGAAAACACAAAGAATACAATAGCCAATATACTTCAGTGTCACTAAGGTACATTTGATTAATGGGATAAGGGATAAGTAGGGCTGGAAAGAATGATTAGGGTCAGATTAGAAGTCCTTTTGTTCTGAAGTTAATAGGAAATTAATAAAGATACCCGAGCAAAGGAGTAGCATGATCAAATGATTTAATGAACTAAAATTATAGCACTTTACAGGATTGATTAGAGAGGGTGAGATTTTGAGACCTGTTAATAAGCAGTTGTCTAGGTGATAAAATCTGACAAAGGTTGTAACAATGGAAACACTAAATCAAAGCTAAACTGTTGCTAAAGGGTTGAATCTGACGGACAGTGACCTAATAGGATATAGTAGAACCGCCTCATAGGGTTTCCAATATTGTAATCTTTACAGAAGCAGACTATCATATCTTTCTCCTATGGAACAGCTGGTGGGTTCAAACCACTGACCTTTCATTTAATAACTGAGTGTTTAAGCACTGTGCCACCAGGACTCCCTATGGAAACACTACTATGTAGTAAAACAAATTATTTTCTAACCTTCAGTTTTACTATCTGGTAGTTGTTTTGAATTTGAGTAAGATTTTACAATGAATTTTATAATTCAAATGACTTACAGAAATTTCATACATACTTATTTTTTAAAAATTACTATGTGACTAATACGTGCCCAGTAAAGAAGCAGGCAAGGCATATTCCTAGCCCTCACAGAGCCTGCTACTTCACTGAAAATACAAACTGCAAACAATCTATCAACAATGTTTGCATTGTCTATCAACAATGTTTGCAATCTATCAACAATGTTTGCATAGGCAGCAATACAATGAATAAGTTCTTGTGAAAGATGAAGTGTAGTAAAGAGAGAATAATGGAAGTTTGGAAGAGATTCTCAGAGAAAGTAAACACTAAACTGTGACTTGAAGGATACGCTGTATTTGGTTTTGTTAGGTGAAAACTGATGAGGGAGGCACTAGTGGGATGCTCAAAACCAAACCCATGGCAATTGAGTCGATTTTGACTCACAGTGACCCTATATAGGATCCCTTTACAGGAGCAGAAAGTATCATCTTTCCCCCATGGAATGGCTGGTGGGTTTGACCAGCCAACCTTGTGGCAAATGCTTATTCTATAGGACCATCAGCGCTCCTTAAGAAAGATGCTACCACAAGACAAATCTTCAGTGGATTTTAAGCAAGGGAGAGCAGAGATCAAATTTAGGTCAATCTAGAATCCTGGCCCTTAGGTGCTTGTAGAGAAAAAAATATTAAGAAAAAGACAAATGAGAGAAAAGACTTGGACTCCTGGTGTGGCATTGTGGGATAAAGTATTGGACTACAGGCAGAGATACAAACTAGGACAATGTTTTAGTACATTTTAGAAGACAGCTGAGGGTGGAAGAGGTTGGTGGAGCTAAGAGATAAATGAAAAGCATTTTCTAAATTATCTATCTTGATCAATTTATCAGCAAAATAAGGTATTTATACTTGAGACTAGAAAATTGACATTTTATAATCTGTTTTTAATATAATATTAAATATAACATAGAAGGTATCACTGTGGAATAGTATAACCAATTCATATATAAATTCTATAAAAACATTATTACTTCATAATTGGAATAAAGTTCAGAAATTCTGTTGCCTACTTTCACCAAAACTGAAAATAATTTTATGACAAAAGTGAATGTTTTATTAAATAACCTGATGCCTTAGCTATTATGAACATAATCTCAGTTACATATAATTTAAATGAAAAGCTTACATGTCCTCCCATGGATATTCCGGTCATTCCGAGAGGTCCATAACCCTCCCTTTCCAGCCAGTGTAAGAGAGCTGCAGATTCTAAAACAAGTGCTCCTCCCATCACAAAAAGATCAGACACATTTTTTAAGCTGGACCTTCTAGTCTCACAAAAAAAAAAA
>NW_006408871.1:2226211-2235022 GCF_000296735.1 Chrysochloris asiatica | reverse complement strand
ACACTGATTAAATTTGAGAGCTGCTAACATTGTTCTGGTAGCGTAGTGGTTACGAATCGGGCTGTGAACTGCAAGATCGGCAGTTCGAAACTATCAGCTGTTCTGTGGGAGAAAGATGAGGCTTTCTGCTCCCGTAAAGATTTACAGCCTCGGAAACCCTGTACAGGGTCGCTATGAGTTGGAAACAACTACATGGCACAAAACAAGAACAACAACAATTCAGAGTTCTAAATCCTGAAAATATTATATCTCTTAATGGAAACTATGTTATTCTGTGTAAAAACAGATCATACTGATGCATCATCAGAAAAGAGCCCATTTATCCTTTTGTTTCCTTTCCTCAAGGTATTTTTCTCTTTGTGATAACACGTTGTTGTTGTTGTTGTTGTTAAGTGCCGTTGAGTCGGTTCCAACCCACAGCGACTCTGTATAAGGTTTCTGAGGAGTGACTGGTGAGCTTGAACTGCCGACCTTGCAGTTCAAACGGCTTTGCAGTCTGGCGCATTAACCCACAACATCACACCAGGACTCCTGTGATAACATACTCCCTTATTTATTTTGGCTTAGTATAAGGTGACCCACACTTGTCTGTTAGTTTGTCATACTGTGATGGCTTGCTAGTGTTTTACTGTGATGCTGGAAGCTATGCCACTATTATTTTAAATACCAGCAAGGTCACCAAGTTTCAGCAGAGCTTCTAAGCTAAAACAGACCAGGAAACAGGTGGGCTATTTCTGAATGTTTACCAACTAAAAACTTTATGAAGAGTGTGGAACATTGTCAGATATAGTGCCGGTAGATGAAAATATGAAAAACAGCAAAACATTGTGAGTATGTACTGGAAGATGAGTCCGTCATGTTGAAAAGCACTCAAAATACAACTGGGGAAGATCTGCCTCCTCAAAGTAGAGTTGACCATGATCATACAAATACAGAAAGCTTTCGGGACCTTCATTGGCTGATGGAACACAACTCAAAATGAAGAGAAACAGAAGCAAACATCCATTAATAATGGGACCATGGAATGCACAAAATAAGAACCTGGGAAAATTGGAAGTTGTCAAAATGAAGTGGAATGCATATAGATCATTAGTAAGCTGAAATGGACTGGTACTGGCCATTTTGAATTGGAAAATAGAATGGTTTACTATGCCAGACAATAAATTCAAGAGGAATACTGTAGCATTCATCATCAAAAAGAACATTTCAAGATCTTGAAGTACAATGCTGTTTGTACTTCATATGTAAGTACATATGCTTACAAGGAAAAGCTGTTAATACCATTATTATTCAAATTAATGCACCAACCACTAAATCAGTGATGACGAAATTGAAGACTTCTACCAATGTCTTCATTCTGATCAAACACACAATCAGATGTACCGATAATTACTGTGATCGGAATACGAAAATTGGAAACCAAAAGGAAGAATCAGTAGTTAGAAAATAAAGCCTTAGAAAATGTGACAGAAATGATGCTACATAACACATGATAAACTTTGCAAGACTAATGACTTATTCATTGCAAATACTTTTTTAAAACAACATCAACAGATGGAATACACAGGAATCAAACTGACTACATCTGTGGGAAGAAACAGTGGAAAAACTCAATATTATCATCCAAAAAAAGACCAGGGGCCCACTGTGGAAAAGTCTTAAATATTCACTGATGAATATCAAAGACCCAAGCCTTCAATATGGATTGTACCTCAATGTATGAAAAAACAAAAACCCTCACCATTGAACCAATAAATAACTTCCATATAAATGAAGAAAAGCTTGATGGTGTCAAAGACTTCATCTTGCTCGGATCATCCATCAACACTACGACATAGTGTATTAGACAAATCTGCTGCACAAGACCTCTTTAAAGTGTTCAAGAGCGAAGATGTCAATTTGAGGACTACGGTGTGCCTGCACAAGCCACGGTATTTTCCATAACCTCATTTGCATGCTGGACAGTAAAGTTGGACAGTAAATAAGGAAGACTGTAGAAGAATTGATGCATTTGAGCTATGTTGTTAGAAGAGATTATTAAAAGTATCACAGACTGCCAAAAGAACAAACCAATCTGTGTTGGAAGAAGTAGAACCAGAATGCTCCTTGGAAGTCAGGATGGTCAGACTTCGTCTCTCGTAGTTTGGGCATATTGTCAGGAGGGACCAGTCCCTGGAGAAGAACATCATGCTTGGCAAAATGGAGGGGCAGAGACCAAGAGGACGCCCTCCAATAAGGTGGATTGGCACAACGATGAGCTTAAATGTAGTAATGTTTGTGAGGTTGGCACAGGACCGGGCAGTGTTTAGTTCTTCAGTGCACAGGGTGGCTATGAGTTGGTATCAACTCCATGGCACCAAACAGCAACAACATTGCTGTTGTTAGGTGCCATTGAGATGGTAGCGACTCATAGCGACCTTATGCACAGCCTAACCAAACACTGCCTAATCCTGGGCCAACCTGACTATTGTTGCCACACTTTAGCCCATTGATGCTGCCACTTTGCCAATCCATCTCGCTGGGGTTCTCAGGTTTTTGGTGCACTGTGATTGTATAGTGGTTAGTACTCTGAGTTTTGGCCGCAGCAACCTTAGTTCGAATCTGAGTCACGGCATTTTACAGTAACAACATATGTATGTGAAAATTGGACAATGTATAAAGAGGACCATAAGAGAACTGATTTCTTACAGCGTTATCCATTATAATTATAGTGTGGGAGAAGAATATTAAAAGTACCATGGACTGCCAGAAGAACAAATAAATCTATCCTAGAAGTTCAGCCAGAATGGTCCTAAGAAGCCAGGATGGTGAGATTCCGTGTATCAGACACTAGACATGGAGTTCTGGTGTGGCAGGATAGTGTGCTGGAGAACAAGGTCGGTAGTTTAAACCCACCAGCCACTCCTCAAAAATTCTATACAAGGTCACTATGAGTTGGATTTGACTTGACAGCACTTAACAACAAAACAACAACTCTGGACATGTTATCAGAAGAAACCAGTCCCTGGAGAAGGTATCACAAAGTAGACAATCAGTGAAGAAGAGGAACACCCTAATCAGACAGATTGGCCCAGTGGCAGCAGCAACAGGCTCAGGCATTATCAGCAATTGTGTGAATGGGGCAGGACCAAGCAGTGTTTTCTTCTATTATGCATAGGATCACTATGGTTCAGAATCTAACTAATGTATAAGGTGAATTTTCAGATTCATTTCAGTTTACTTTTTAACATGGAAATTACTGACATGAGGGTCTGCAATACTGATTACTACTTACAACCACAGATGCAGCTATACATTATTTAACCACTTTTGATGAAAATAGACAAAGATAACTGTTTTCTCTTTTCTTAAAAAAGATAGAAGTAATTGTTTATGGTGTATACTGTAAGCTACCTTTTACTTATGATGAATTATTTGAATAAACAATTCCCATTTTATAAATGAGGTAACTTACACTCAGAGGCTCATGTCACACAGTAAATGGCACGTTAAAATTCCAACCTGTCTGTATGACTCCACTGTTAAAATATTTCTATTAAATTCAAAAATATTTTATTAAATCCATGCTGCCCATCACTATAACTCAACCAACATTCTGGTTTTTAAACACCTGTGTATGATATGAGTCCTGGTGTGGTGTTGCAGGTTAATGCTTGGAACTGCAATGTTGGTTTAAACCGCAAGGTCAGCAGTTCATGTTCACCAGCTGGTCCTTGGAAACCCTATACAGGGCTGCTGAGTCAGAACAATCTCAACGGCACTTAACAACAATAATATATGATATGGACTCCTGGTGTGGCAATGTGGGTTCAGTACTGGACTGTGAGCCACAAGGTTGGCAGTTCAAACCCACCAGCTGCTCCTTGGAAATCCTATTTAGGGTAGCTATGAGTCAGAAATGACTTGGATGGCACTTAACAACAACGACAACATGTATGATATGATAAATCTCGGTACATCTACTTCTGAATTCTGGGCTTGGTTCTGAAATGAGAATTCTTGAACTACTTAGCTTGGATCTTAATTTTCACAAAGTTTCACAGAATTAATTCTAAAAATATCCTTTACAGCATATAGATTTGCCTCTATCCTACTCACTTTCATGTATCTCCTTTCACGTCATGATCATATAGGACATGAACTTCCAAATCCATGTCAAAAACACTTTCAAATTCCCTACCTGATTTCTCCACTGAAAATCTAACCTAAAACCAAACTAAACTCACTGCCGTCGAGTTGATTCTGACTCAAAGCAACCCTGTATTGGGTTTTGGAGGCTGTAAATCTTTACGTGAGCAGAAAGCATCATCTTTATTACACAGAGTGGCTGGGGGGTTTGAACTGCTTACCTGCGGTTAGCAGCTCATTACTCATCCTACAGCACCACCAGAGCTCCTTGAAGGGTTAACAGACATCTTAAACTTAAACATTTCTAAACCAGAATTTTTCATTTCCCACCCACATTATCTAATTCATCAAGTCTTATTGTTTCAACTTCTAAATTATATTCCAAATCCTTTAAAACCTTGGAAACCCTATACAAGGTTACTGTGAGTCGGAACCAACTTCACGGCACATAACCACCAACACTACCATTAAATCTTGTCTACATTTTCACTATTGCCACCTTAAAGTCTTCATTATCTCTTTTCTGCATTATCGCAACAGCTATTTAACTGGTTTCTCTGCTGCTACTCTTGCCCCTAGAAGACAAAATAATATTTTAAACTATAAACCAGGCCCCTCCCCTGCACTTCCAGTAAAATCCAAAGCCTCTTCATAATCTGGCCTTCCTTATCTCTCTGAAGTCATTGTCCCACTTCATGCTTGCTTAGGGCCATTTACCTGCTATTCCTTCTCTGTGACTAATCTTCCTCCTGGTCTTTATGTGGTTGGTTCCATCCTATCTAATCATATCATCATATCTAATACCACTCCTGCTCTGTACTCCCCATTATTCTCTCATCCATTGTCCTGCTTCATTTCTTCATAGTATTAAAAAATAGGTAAAATGATCTTATTGCTTTTATCTATCTTTCATACGAGGGTATGAGAATAATGACCTTGTCTTATTGTTGCTATACTACCAGAGTCTAGGGTCAAATATTTGTTGAATGAACCCAAACCAGGCACAATACAGATTGTGGAAATGGGAGGGGGGGGGCTTCAAATTTCATTAGGATTTATGAAAGACCATACACATAAAGTTTATCCTCAGATTACTATACTATACATTGCAGGAATAAAAACAGTAAGGTGTTTATCGTCACAAAACAACTAATGTGTACTTTAAAAGGAAAGTTTTATCATTTCTTCAGTTAGTCTAAATGAAGTATATCTTAAATCAGTCTATTAAAATGTTATTATATATCCTTGCCAGATATTAAAACACAAAGATCTTAAAATTAAATTTTTATCTAGCATTTCTACTACTGTTTTACAATAGATTTTCCCTCCCAACACAGGATATTAAACTTAGAATAAAATTAACTGAAGACTACCAAAATTTTTACTACTGCTGAGAGTGTGGTAAAATAACTACAAAAATGAATGTTATATTATACTTACACTTGGTCCTTGGGTTTCCTGCAGCCATTTAAGAATGTGGGTCAAAGAGAAAGTTTTAAACCAATTAAAAATACTGTGTCTCAAAACACATTATCTTAATCAAAGCAACTATGGAAAGACTACATCCCAAATTTAATTTAAATTAAATACAAAAATACCCTTTGTTGTTATTTCAAAAAGGCTGTTTAAAAGTTCTCAGCTTTTCAACTTATTTTCTTTTTTCTAATCAATTATAATGAGATAAAAAAACACACACCGTAAAATTCACCTATTTAAAGTAGACAATTCAATTTTTTTGGTATATATTCACAGAATATATTGAATATTGTACAACGTTCAATTTAATTTTAAAATGGTTTTTATTTAAATTTAAATGGTTTTAAAATTTTTTATATGTTGTTGCTAAGTTGGCTCCAACTCATAGCAATTCTGTATAAGGTTTCCAAGGAGTGGCTGGTGGGCCTGAACTGCCAACCTTATGGTTAGCAATCCATTGTTTATCCTACAGGACCATACCACAACCCCTAATTTTTATAGTCACGCTTTTATATAAAATCTGAAAATACAAAAAAAAGATAGACTATTTTTTTTACAATCATATTAACATTTGGGTATATTTCTTTCTTGTATTCTTCCTTTTGTACAGTTTTTAATGTGGATTTTGAGTTCATATTTTTATGCATAACTGCATTGTACATGGAATTTACATCCCCCTTTATGCATAATTACTTTTTGTACATTATTATAAACTTTTAAATAAGAATTAATCACTAAAACTTATTGAATGCTTTCTATTATCCAGGCATGTCCTAAGCAATATTAAATATTAAATTCCTAAGTAGCTTAAGAGATTAATTCCATTTAACAATGAGAAAACTGAGGTATTGAAAGACTAAATAAATAACAGGTCCAAGGCAATACAGGTAGTAAGTGGTAGACCAATATCTATAACACAATCTACTGCATAATAATCAAATATCATATGGCGCTGCAGGATAATGTGCTGGACTGCAAGGTCAGTTTGAGCCATAAGGTCAGCAATTTAAACTCACCAGCTGCTCCTCAGAAACCCTATACAGGATCGCTATGAGTTGGAAGTAACTCAACGGCACTTAACAACAATTACGAACCACAATACACTCAACTATTTCTTAAATGTTAGACATTTAAGTTTTTTTTTTTTTTTTCTTTAAGAGTTTTAGTATTATAAATAAAGCATATATAAATATCTCTAGATTTTTTTTTTTTTGTCAATGTCTTATGGGGCTGTTAACTGCAAGGTCAGTGGTTCAAACCCACCAACTGCTCTGTGGGAGAAAGATCAAATTGTTGGCTTCTATAAAAATTTAGTATCAGGAACTCTATGTAGGGTCACTGCAACTCAATGGCTGTATGTTTGGTTTGGTTTTTTGGTACCCTTAGTAAAAAATTAAAAATAATTCTGTTGAAAAGCTCCTGATAAATATGGTAAAAATGCTTTCCGAAAGGATGTTCACAGTCATTAGTAACTAGAGTACCTATTTCACAATAGCTTCTTTTTAAATTTTTTAAATCTTTGCACATGGCTGCTTTAAAGTTACAAATTTTACATTTACCATAAATGTTGGAACATTTCTTTATATTTCTGCATCAGTTTCGTTTCTTCTTCTGTGAAAAGTATGACTTCATCTTGAAAATTAAGTTAAGAACTGTTTTAAACCTCAACTGATACTGTAAAATGCAATTAAAACACAAAAGTTCCCTATGGCAAACACCTGACTTATTAATATTAAAATATAGCATAACTCTAACCAGAAATATAAGTACAATTTTTAAAATAAACCTTTCATTGGTTTTTGAAAATAAGGAAACAGTTTTTCACTCACTTTCATTCTTGCTTCTTAAATATTTTCAGGACCAACCACTAAACTGATTTAAAAATACTGTGTATTATGTATCCTTTCTTTTGATGACTAAATAAATAAATAAGATGAAAATATTTCCCAGTTATCACAAAAGGATATAATAAGGGTTTTCTAATAACAAAGAAGCCATCCGGGCTTCTTTAATCATAGGGCGAGCCATTAGTGTTCTTCGCCTCCAATAATGCTAAGAAAAGGAAAGAAAAGATAATTTAAAAATATGAAGCCACATATGATAAGGAAAATAAGTTAATATTTTATTTAGGGATTAAGGTATTATAATAAAGTCTTACGTGATCTCCTGTTCCAGCAAGATGAATACATACTGGTCTGTATTTGCTATTCCATTCTTTAGGCACAATAAATTGGAATCTATTTTAAAAAAATCAGTGAAATTATTCTTAAAAGGCATTCATTGCATTTTTTTAATGTGTTATAATTAAATTGTTTGAAATGATTATTCAGAGTTTGAATACTCAAATTACAATTGACTATAAGTTCAAAGGAGTCCTGGTGTGGTGCTGTGGGTTACTGCATCAGACTGCAAAGCTGTTTGAACTGCAAGGTTGGAGGTTCAAGCTCACCAGCTGCTCCTTGGAAATACTATACAGGGTCGCTATGGGTCGGAACTGACTCAACGGCACTTTACAACAACAACAACAACCCCTTTGTAGGAGTCCTGGTGTGGAGCTGTGGGTTAAAGTGTCAGACTGCAAAGTCATTTGAACAGCAAGGTCAGTGGTTCAAGCTCACTAGCTGCTCCCTGGAAACCCTACACAGGGTTGCTGTATGTCTGAATCAACTCAGTGGCACTAAACAACAACAAATAACTTCAAAGATACTACACATTTACTTTGTGTTGTTGTTAGTTGCTTTCAAGACTACTGAACACACGGTGACTTAATGTATACAGAATATAACTGTTCTATAGGAGTCCTGGTGTGGTTGTTGTTGTTAAGTGCCATCGAGTCGGTTCCGACCCATAGCGACCTTGAACAGGGTTTCTGAGGCTGCAAATCTTTACGGGAGCAGAAAACCCATCTTTCTCCTGTGGAGCAGCTGGTAGTTTCGAACTGCTGACCTTGCAGTTTGCAGCCCGATTTGTAACCACTACTCTACCAGAGCTCATGGGATAAAGCACTGGACCTCAAGGTTGGTTTAAACTGACAACTCACCAGCCACTCCTTGTAAACCCTATACAGGGTTGCTATGAGTAAGAACCAACTGTTGTTGTTAGGTGCCATGGAGTCAGTACTGACTCACACAGCAACCCTATGCACAATAGAAAGAAACACTGCCTGGTCCTGGGCCAACCTCACAATTGTTGCCACGCTTGAGCCCA
>NW_006408871.1:2219775-2224751 GCF_000296735.1 Chrysochloris asiatica | reverse complement strand
TGACACCAGAGATGGAGGAAGAGAGATAGAGCAGCTGAGGACTCTAGACTCATGGAAAGAGAAAGGCTTATGTTCTGGCAGCCAGGAGACTGGTTTGCAGAATGTGCCCTTTGGTTATTTAAATGATTATATATTCCTCAATGTTTTTCAGTACATTAAAAAACAAGCACAACCCACAACAGAGGGAATAGAAGTAAACACTGTTAAATGATGAGGCATGGAGGGAATGTAATCATTGTAATGAAACAAAACACGATAGGATGAGTGCAAAACCAATGTTCTCCCATGTAAACTATCACTCAATTCATAATAAAAGCTTTTTAAAAAAATGTAAATAGTTAATTTAAAAAAAAAAAAGTGGAGCAGAAGGCAAGAGAAAAGAGTTACCAAGAGAAATGAGTTTTTTTTTCTCTAATGCAACAGATAAAATGCTATGGTTACACATACTAATGCTATGGTTCATTGGTTTTTCTTAGTTGTTTCTTTTGGCAAGGCTAAAATCAGTATTTGTTAAGCTTCAAACTGCAAATCTCAAAGATTTTTTTATTCTATTAGAAAGGCAAACTAAAGAATGCTCTATTAAGAAAGCTAAATTCAATCACATGAAATGCTTTCTCTCCCCCTCAAAGGCCTCCTTTGGCAGTCACCTTCTACTGATTGTCTCATCTTTTAAGACTGTTTTTATCATATTCCTTGATCTCCAGAGAGTACAGATAATAATGGATATCAACATATGGGTCAGATGCAAATCAATTCCAAAATTCTGTTTTACCAAGAACTGTAAATTACAGTTGTTGTTGTTAAGTGCTGTCGAGTTGGTTCCAACCCTTAGCGACCTTGTATAGGGTTTCCAAGGAGACACTGGTGAGCTTGAACCTCCAACCTTGCAGTTCAAATGGCTTTGCAGTCTGGCGCATTAACCCACAGTGCCACACCAGGACTCCATTACAGTAGGCCCCTATAAGTCAGAACCTATCCATGGCACTTTAACAACAGCACTATGAAATTACCAAGCAGCCATTAGCATAGTGAGAGACTATTGTAAAAATGTTGTGGTAGAAGGTAGTCTGAACCTTTAAACTTCACCAGGGGGCAGAAGAAACATTATCAGCATCAACCGCCAGATTCAACCATGAGCATCAACCACTAGGATTCCTATGAGATGGAGGTTAGACATATCTTCTCTCATCAACCTTTTTACTAATTCTGACACCAACCATGCCTCCCCACAGCACTCTTTACTTCTCTGTTGTCTCTACTTCTTTTCCAATGGCTGCACAGAACTCACAAACCTATGAGATCTGATTATGTGATTTATTGGAAAAGCTGTTGTTAAGTGCCATCAAGTTGATTCCAATGCATACAAAATATAATTCAGGATCAGAAACAACTTTGACGTAACAGGAACAACTCAGAAACAGTTCTTAATCAAGACAGCTTCTTCTTACCCACTTTTGCTGGTCCCTGTGTGGGGTCTTCTCTGGCAAGTGTTACAACTCCCAGAAGCACCCTGCTCTACCCTCAGCCAGCAAGCCTCCTGACTAAAAGGAGTCAGTTTTCTTCCTTGGAGCCACAGTCTTCTGCTGGGCTTTTGGTTCTGCTGCCTCTGCTGCCCCTTTTCTCTGCTACTGCTTCTTGCCCTCTTCTCTCACATTTTCCACCTTTCAGCTCTCTTTCTGTCTCCTGGATCTAGGAGGCTCCCAGCCCAGAGACCTCACGTCCAAAGGACAGGCTCTACTTCTGTCTTTTCTTGGTGGACATGATTCCTTCTGTTTGTCTTTGGTGTAACTCATTTTAAACATAAAAGGATGGCAAAAACTGACCAATCCCCTCATTACAGTTCCATATACCTTATTTTCATGGTCCCACCTTCACAAGGGCATCATGTATTTTATCTGTATTATTTGTAAGCTGTCCAATCCCTCTAGTAGGCCACAGCACTTCATTTGTATAATTCCTCCCAGTAATTTGACTGGAGTTAGAAAGACTACGGCGACAAGTGCCACATTAAGTAATTCAGTGTACTCCTATTGCATATTCATTGATAAATTATTAGGTCAAAAAGAAAGAGGAAATAAGTAAATTTGTAAATGAATACATAAGAAAAATACTAGAAGTTATATCTCTTTGGTGGAATTATCAATCATTTTCTACTCTATATTTTTCAGTTTTTTAATACAATGAAGAGAAAAAAAGACCCCACAATGATTAAAAAAAAAAAGTGATCAATATACATGATTTTAAAACTTACAGAATTTCATTAAAGTAAGTTATGCTGTAAAAATATGCCATTATAGACATAAGGGGAGCCCTGGTGTGGCACTGTGGGTTAATGCGCTGGACTGCAAAGTTGGTTTGAATCACAAAGTTGGAGGTTCAAGCTTGCCAGCTGCTCCTCAGAAACCATATACAGGGTCGCTATGGGGTAGAACTGATTCGACGGCAATTAATAACATAGACACAGTAAGTCACATATCTTTCCATTCTTATCACCAGTTAGAAATAACTGTTCATTGATTCTCAATAGATGTTGAAGATTATTTCTTAGACTGCATCAAAGAACACACTTTTCCTTTTTTACCTCATGCTTCTATCATGTATAGCTTTCATATAAGGTGGAGAATCTACAAGAATGGAATTTAACTGATGAAATTTAGAAATCTAAATTCCTCTACACCCTATAGCTTCAGGCCACGTCTAAGAAAAGAGCTACCACTTAAAGATTTTAGAATGCCTGAAAAGTATTTTCATTCCTTATTTCATTTATTCAACCCTATGAAGTAAGTGTTATTATTCCTACTTTATAAAGCTTGATTCAGAGATTAGGCGACTGACCAAAAGTCACTAGACCCGTAAGCAGTGGAGTCAAGGTTCAGTTCCAGATCTGTTTAATTCCAAAGTCTTAGTTCTTTCCACTACATGAGACTGCTTCCCTATTATTCTGATTTCACTAACAAAAACAAATACAAATTTAAAATAATATCTTAGGATAAAATAACACATACCTGACTACAACAGCTGAAAATCAGACCTATCAAATTGCTATTCTGTTAGTTCACACTTTACAGGTTAAATAATTCAGATTACCAATACACTCACATAAAAGTTTAGGTATATTTTCATTACAGAATAATCCCTTCTTTTTAATTTTTGTATTTAAAAAAATATTTAAAAATTTAAAAATTTTTGTATTTAAAAAAAAAAAAGGTGGGGGTAGGAGTAAGGAGTTAGGATTAGAACCATAGCCAGGTCTAGGCTAGGCCTAAGACTTCATGAAATGTTAGAGTTATGGTTAGGAGCAGGATTAGTGTTACGGTGAGGGTAGAGGCCAGGTTAGGGCTAGGAGTAAGGCTTAGTCTAGTTTTGCCATTATAGTTAGGTTTATATTTATTTATTTAAATTTTTACTTAAAGTTGACATGTTTTCATCTTCATTTGGATTTTCTGTAACTATATTATTTTCTCTTCTTACTTTGTTTTGTTGTATTGTTGCAAACTGTTAATTCTGGTTACCTATTATCAGTCTCATAGGTTGGGTTTATTTTGTATACTTCTATATCTGGGTTGAGTTCTGGATGATATTGTCATGTATGTTAATCGCAAGTTGTTATCTATTGTTGGTTTTCAGTCCAAAGAACTCCTTTTAGTATTTTTTGTAAGGTTGGTCTGGTTTTTACAAATTCTTTTAACTTCTGTTTATCTGGAAATGTCATAATTTTGCTATCATATTTGAGGGAAAATTTTGCTTGATATATGTTTCTTGGCTGGCAATTTTTTTTTTCAGAGTTTCATATATGTAATCCTATTGTCTTCTCACCTATCAGGTTTCTACTGAGAAATCAGAGCTTAGTCTTATTAGCTCTCCTTTGTATATAACTTTTCATTTCCCCCCAATTGCTCTTAGGATTATCCTTGTTTTTGGTTTTGAAATGTTTGATTATATGTATTGGTGATTTTCTTTAGAGGTCTATTCTATCGAGTTCAGTAAACTTCCTAAATAACTCATTAACTGTCATGTTATTAGGGAAGTTTTCTTACAACAATTCTTCAATAATTTTCTGTTTTTTCTTTTGTTTCTTCCTGTTCTGGAATTCCAATCACAGGTAAGTTATTCTACTTGATAGTGCTGCACATAAATATTAGGCTTTCTCCAGATTTATCATTGTTGTTGTTTTTTCTGACTGTTCCTCTAGTAAATGAATTTTAAGAGATTTGTCTTAAAGCTCATTAATGTGGTTTTTTCCTTCGTTGATTCAATTGTACTTCTTTGCTCTTTTAATGTATTATCTTTCTGAATTCTTAGTCTTTTAGCTTTATTTTTGCTGTTGTGAGTTTTTTTTTTCTTATGGTTTCCAATTTTTTCATTTATTTTATCAATTTGTTCTTGCAGTGATTTCCCAAACATTTCTAAAGTTTTGACTGTTTTTTTTTTTTATTTCATCTGCAGTTTTCTCAATCATTCTTTCAGTCTGTTGAAGGTACTCAATATCGTAACCATATCTGTTATTATAGTCAGAATAATCCGCCCCCCCCTTTTTTTAAGGTTTTTATTGTGGATTGAGTGAAAGTACACAGGGCAGTTCTCAGTTTTACATTCAACAAATCATATACCTTGTTTCATTACAATGATTATAATCCCCTCCATGTATCATCAGTTAACAGTATTTCTCTCTATTCAATTTAGCTTTAAAACAAAACAAAACAAAAAAACCCACTCAGGTATATATAATAATTTACACCTCCAAAGGGCACATTCTGACTCCTGGCCACCGGCTCTTAGTCCTTCTCTTCCCATGAATCTAGAGTCCTCAGCTGCTCCCTGTCTCCATGTCCCCATCTCTGGATAAGGTTACGCATTCTGTTTGTGCTCTTCACCCTTGCTGGTCCTAGGGTCCTCTGTTTCTGGACTATAAGATTAACCACTCCCCTGTTTCCTGTTTTTGTTACAAAACTTCTATGTTTACAATAGTGAGAGTT
>NW_006408871.1:2218195-2219352 GCF_000296735.1 Chrysochloris asiatica | reverse complement strand
GGTGTTCTTGTGCATCTCCCCTCACTTCATGTCAGCTGGATGCTTCATTCTCAGCTCTAGCCCTCTGTGGCTACATCCTGGTCTATGGGCTCAAGTGTCCCCAGGTCTCACCACACTTTGGAGCAACCAGCCCTTCCTCTTCTCTCTCTCATCTCCAGGTCAACTGGAGTCAATGGACTGTGGTTGAACTCAGCCCATTTCTTCATTGCTGCCTTTTCCCCCCTTCCACTCACCAGTAGACCAATGTGGTCACCAGAACCTTAAATGCCTGTTCATGTGTTCCCTTTGAGTTTCAGTTTTAGAGGGCAGTTTATCCTGAAGGAACTTGATTGCTTGCCTTGATGGCTTCCCGGCAAATAGCTTGCTTATTCTTGTAGTAGTCACTCATGATGACATTTTTGTTTTGGGTTTTTGTTGATGATCGTTCTTTGAAGATGTGTCTTCTAACGCTCTAGCTGTTCCAAGCTGGTCTGCTTGTCATTGCTAGTGGGCTTGTCCCACCTCAGAAGGTTCTGGATGGGACTAAGTATCATTCCTATACTCTGCAAAGGCTTTGTAAGAGGCCTATTTCACTGGGCAAGTTCTAGAACCCATTTTAGGCATTTCAATCAGTTATAGGCTAAAGACAGGCTTACAAGTTTTCTCTAATCATGTTTCCCAACATTTCTTTCTATCCCACTCAAGTGTCTATTTTACAATAGTAGGCAAGGGAAACCAATATTCATAAGACCGTCAAGCACTTTAGTATTATTTCCCCTCTTCAAACTATGCCTACATCCCTGCATCACAGAGCCCTGTTGTTCCAAAGTTGAGCATGCATCACTATTTACCTCTGTCCCACTTAGCCCATGCAAACCTGTCTCAGTGTTCCCCTATCTATCTTGTTCTTCTGCCTCCTCACCACTTCTTGTATTGCCCTCCCCAACATCCAAACTAAAACCCTACCCCAGCCCCACGGTTGTGGTTACGTTATATTCCATTAACTCTTCCCTCAATTTAAGACAATTTAAGACAATCTATCCTGTAATCTACCTGACCTCACCACCTGGATCTCTGTTCCTCTGTGTTTACCTTCTTTCACATTGTAATTATTTTGATCATAGACTGACCACCCAGATCCTCTGTTCTTATACTTTTATTCTGTTCTTGACTCTTCC
>NW_006408871.1:2213191-2217127 GCF_000296735.1 Chrysochloris asiatica | reverse complement strand
TGTGATCAGGAGATGGGCTTCCCTTTTCACACTTCTTCCTGAGAAATTCAAGATGCCACTCTTGGTTGTTGTGACGTAACTCAGGATTTAATTTTCTGCCCATTTCCTTTTTAATCTGCCTGTCCTGCTCCATAATCCCCGTTCAGGCCTTTTTCCTAGTGATAAACCGTTCAGGGCCAGCTGTGACCGTTTTGCATTGCCGTTTGGTTTGACGTGGAAACTGTCACTTTAAATTTCAAGGAGATCTGTGTGCACACGTAGTAGAACCCTCCAGGGGTGGGGGTAAGGTACCCCTGTAGTCACCAGAATGGAGGTGTGCAGACAGCAAGAGACCAATGAACAGATACAAAAAAAAAAAAAAACAGTGTCCACACCTTTATCTCTGTTATTCTGTCAGGCATCCGTGGCTGCTCTGATCCTTCCCCCGCTTGATCTCGCCCAAGATGGTGGCTCCAGGAGCAACTGAGCAACTTAAATTAGAAAGCAATGGATTTCTTGCTTCTGCTAAAAATTCCCCTAGCTGTAAGCCTTCCAACCTTCTAAATATTCCTTTATATGTGGTTCAGAGCTCTGGCACCATCCTGTGAGCCTGCTTGGTCTGGTATTCTGTTGTTGATGATGGAGCTCCTCACTGCACTTCTACCCGGTCTGCCATCTAATTTGTTCTCCAGAATAATCCCTTTTTATGTGAAAGATTTTCACATACACTTAGGAGTCCTGGTGGCTCAGTTTTAAGCACCTGGCTGCTAATGTAAATGTGGGAGGTTCAAACCCACCAGCTGCTTTGTAGGAGAAACACGTAGCAATCTGTTTCCATAATAGCCTTGGAAACCTTACAAGGTAGTACTACTCTGTCCTCGAGGCTTGCTAGGAGTTGACAGCTATGGGCTTGGTTTTTAAAAGTAATTTGAAATAACAATGCACTGATATTATTATATTTTGAAATGAACATAAATAATTAACTTTCTGAACAAAAATCCTTACCTTGCAATAACAGATTCAATTGGCATGATATCAGGTACACAATGGGCCATTGGAGAAACAAAGTGCCCATCTAGGATTTTACAGTCTGATTGCTCCTCAATCTAAAATAAAAGCAAGATGTACATGTGTAGGCTAAGATATCTTGGTATATTACACATATTTATATTGTTCAGTGCTTATTATGTATTCTTTTGCCCCCACTGTGCTTTTTAACAGCCCCAACATACTTATTTTTTGTCTATATTCTTAACAACAGCTAGTTGGGAAAATAAACTACAAATCAACCTAATTTATACATTGAGATGCAATCACTTAAAATGAAATACTAGTTAGAAGAAATCAACAATATGCAACAATATAAAAATAATCACAAGAATAGTTTATAAACAAATTACAAGAACTACTTACCACAATCAAATATGGGTTGACATTAATATTTTAATATGGCTTTGTATCAGACTGATGTAATAATGATTCATATCAATAGATTAAATAAAGACAAATGAGATATTTACCTATATAGAAAGACATTTGTAACATTCAACACTTAAACTTATTCTCTTATCAAATAGTTATTTCTTTAAAATAAAGAAATATATATTTCAGGACACTAGTCAAAATTTTATATTAGCAATAAAACACCAGATATATCAAAATCAGAACAAACAAGCAAACAAACAAATCTGTGGATAATGTATACATACAATCTTTTTTATTTAAACACAAATTGATAGCTAGTTGTGATAATACTACTTATTGAATAATCTTTATTTTTACAACTGACTTAGAAGGGAACTTTCATCATACACTACATTTTCATATTTAATTTTATTATTTTTTATGCATATTTCTGCAGTTTTATAATATCTACTGATAATATGACTCAAATAAGTCTTTCCTTATTTTCCTTATTACTTTATCTTTTTTTAAAAAGTGTGATTTGAGTGAACGTTTATATAATTCATACACATTTAGTTTCATGACATTAGTTGAAATCCCAATGTAGCAGCTCTCTTTGCACTTCTCTCCTAGGGTTCCTGTTTCCATTTGTACATCTTTTCTGCTCATTCCTGTCTTATGAACTTTGTTTTTGGGGAAATACTGCCCTTTTGGTCACATACAGTTAACTTTTCCAAAGCACCTTTCTCACTTGTGTTACTGTAAATTTTGTAGACCTGTCTATTGTTTAGCTGAAAGGAGATCTCTGGGAGTGGGTCATTTCCAAGTCTGAAAGATGTCTAAGGCTATAGTCTCATGGGTTCCATTAGTCTCTATCAGACCAGTAAGTCTGGTCTTCATGATTTTGAATCTGTTCTACATATTCCTCCCATCTGTCCAGGATCTTCTATTTGGAAATTTATATACTATTATTTTTCAAATAACTCCTCATGTGGTACCTTTTTAACCAGAGACAAAAGAAAACAAAAAATAATACCAGTTGTTGCAGAGTACAGTCTAACTTGTGGTGACCCCATATGCGTCAGAAGAAGATCTGTGTTCCACAGGGTTTTCAATGGCTGATTTTTTGGGAAAGCAAATCACAAATTGCCAGAATTTTCTTTTGAGGCATTATGGGTCAATTCAAATCACCAATCTTTTGGCTAGTAGCTAAGCACTTACTTGTTTGCATCACAAACTAGATTAAAGTTACTATTGTGTTGTTGTTAAGTGCTGTCCAGTCACTTACGACTCATAGCAATCCTGTATAGGGTTTCTGAGGAGCAGCTGGTGGGCCTGAAATGCTAACCTTGTAATTCGCAGTCCAGTGCTGATCCTACAGCACCACACCAAAACTCCATAGTTAGCATAGCAAATATTAACTATATGTTTCAAATATATGAGGGGCTTCAAAAAATTCATGGCAAAATGGAATTAAAAGATAACAGAATTTTTCCAAGAACTCTTTGAAGTCCCCTCATAAATAAATGTAATTATTAAAAGTATCCAAGCATTCAAATAGAATTTGTTAAACATTAAATGGAAAAAACCAACTACATGTACACTTCGATGTTTATTGTTACTTTACTCCAACATTCGATTTATTTATGTCTAATCAGAATTCCCATGACTATATTTCTTTTTTTTTAATACCTTATCAATGTATACTGGATAATCACTTGAAACCAGATGCTGGCATCTTTCTCTATTTCCAATCATCTTTCTGAATTCAAACAGTCTATCAAGGGAAAAGAGAAAAAAGAAATTCAAACACTTACACCCATTGTATTGAGACTGTATCAATGACAAAAATGAGCAAATCTAGTTTATAAGTCATGTTATAATTCAATTTTAACAAATAAAGAAAAAAAATTTCCCCCAAAAAACTGGACCCAGAAAATTGTGGGAAAAAACATTGTTAAGAAAGCAATTAACTCATAAAATTTTCAAAATTAAAACAACCAATCCTGAAAATATGTGCCTACTTAGATCTAAATTCTCCCATTAGTACGACAGCATGTCAGATCTTTATTTGTTGTTGTTGTTAGGTGCTATCGAGTCGGTACTGACTCATAGCAACCTTATGCACAACAGAATGAAACACTGCCCCTGCCAACCTCACAACTGTTGCCATGCTTGAGCATACTGACGCTGCCACTTTGCCAATCCATCTGACTCAGGGTCTTTCTCTTTATCTCTGATCCTCCACATTACCAAATATGATATCTTTCTCCAGGGACTGGTCCCTCCTGACAGTATGTCTGAAGTATGAGAGACGAAGTTTGGCCATCCTGGTGGAGCACTCTGGCTGTTCTTCTTCCAACACAGATCTGTTGGTTCTTTTGGCAACCCATGGCACTTTCAATAGTCTCCTCTAACACCATACATAACTCAAATGCATAATTCTTCTACGGTCTTATTCACTGTCCAACTTTCACATGCATATGAGGTTATTGAAAATACCAAAGCTTAGGTCAGGTGCACCTTTGTCCTCAAGCTGACATCTTTGCTCTT
>NW_006408871.1:2204693-2212574 GCF_000296735.1 Chrysochloris asiatica | reverse complement strand
ATACACACAATCGAAAGCCTTTGCATTGTCAATAACGCACAGGTGAACATTTTCTGGTTCTGGTGTTCTCCAATTTCAACCAAGATCAATCGGATATCAGCAATGATATCCCTTGTTCCACGGCCTCTTCTGAATTCAGCTTGAAACTCTGCAAGTTCTCTGTCAATGTATGATTGCAGCCATTTCTGTATTATCTTTAGTAAAACTTTACTAGCATGGGATATCAAAGATACTGTCCAATGATTTCCACATTCCATTGAGTCACATCTCTTTGGAATGGGCACAAATACGGATGTCTTCCTATCAGTTGGCCAGATAGTTGTCTTCCAAATTTCTTGGCACAGATGAGTGAATGCCTCCATTGCCACCTCACCTTCTTGAAAGATTTCAATTTTTATTCCATCAATTCCTGGAGACTTGTTCTTTGCCAATTTCTTCAGTGCACCTTAAATTCTTTCTTCAGTATCATTGGCTCTTGATCATATGCTACCTTTGAAACAGCTGAACATCAATCATTTCCTTTTGGAACAGGGATTCTTTGTATTCCTTCGATCTTCTTCTGTATTATTATGTTTTAATTTAAGGTTTTTTATTGTGGATTGAGTGAAAGCTTACAGGACATATCATCAGTTTTACATTCAATAAATCATACACCTTGTTTCATTACAATGATTATAATCCCCTCCATGTGCCTGTAGTGGTTACGAATTGGGCTGCGAACCTTAAGGTCAGCGGTTCGAAACTACCAGCCGTTCTGCAGGAGAAAGATGAGGCTTTCTACTCCCGTAAGGATTTACATCCTCGGAAACCCTGTACAGGGTCGCTATGGGTCGGAACCGACTCGACGGCACTTAACAACAACAACAACATGTACCATCAGTTAACAGTATTTCTCTTTACTCACTTTTAGCTTTTTAAAAACAAACAAACAAAAGAAACCCACTCAGGCATATATAATAATTTTTTTTTTTTTGCAATCTTCCTTTAGTCGAGTTCTGATTATCGAGCCATCGAGGCTAGGTCAAAAGGGTACTGTCTGCAAGTTTCAGTGTTCTTGTGCATCTCCCCTCACTTCACATCAGCTGGATGCTTCACTCTCAGCTCTAGCCGTCTGTGGCTATGTCCTTGTACATGGGCTAAAGTGTCGTCATTTCTCACCACACTTTGGACCAACCAGCCCTTACTCTTCTCTCTCTCATCTCCAGGTCCACAGGATTCAATGGGCTGTGGTTGAACTTAGCCCATTTCTTCATTGCTGCCTTTCTCCCTCTTCCACTCACCAGTAGACCAATGTGGTTGCCAGCCAGCAAGCTTACATGCTTGTTTGTGTGTTCCCTTTGAGTTTCAGTCTTAGAGGGGAGTTTGTCCTGAAGGCACTTGATTACTTGCCTTGATGGCTTCCCAGCAAACAGCTTGCTTATTCTTGTAGTAGCCAGTTATGCTGACATTTTCGTTTTGTGTTTTCTTGATGATCTTTCTTTGAAGATGTATCTTCTGTCTCTGTAGCTGTTCCAGGCTGGTCTGCTTGTCCTTTCTAGTGGAAATGTCCCACCTCATAAGGTTTTGGATGGGACTCAGGATTCCTTCCACCTAAGTTCCTATATGCTACAAAGGCTTTGCAAGAGGTCTATTTCACTGAGCAAGTTCTAGAACCCCTTTTAGGTATTATAATCAGTTATAGGCTCAAGACAGGCTTACAAGTTTTCTCTAATCATGTTTCTAAACATTCCTTTCTATCCCACTCAAGCGTATATTTTATAATAATAGGCAAGGGAAACTAATATTCATAAGATAGTCAAGCATTTTAGTATTATTTCCCCTCTTCTAGCTACACCTAGATCCCTGTATCCCAGAGCCCTGTTGTTCCAAGGTTGAGTATGCATCACTATTTACCTCTGTCCCATGTATCCCATGCAAACCTGCCTCAGTGTTCCCCTATCTATCTTGTTCTTCCGCCTCCTCCCCCCATATTGTATTGCCCTCCCCAACACCCACACAAAACCCCACCCTAACCCCATTTTGGTTACCTTATATTCCATTAGTTCTTCCCTCAATTTAAGACAGTCTATTTTATCCTGTAAGGAGCTCTGGTAGCATAGTCATTACGAATCAGTCTGCGAACTGCAAGGTCAGCAGTTTGAAACTACCAGCTGTTCCGTAGGAAAAAGATGAGGCTTTCTGCTCTCGTAAAGATTTACAGCCTTGGAAACTCTGTCTGTACAGGGTCGCTATGAGTCGGAACCGACTCCACAGCACACAACAACAACATTTTATCCTGTAATCTACCTGACCTTCCCACCACCTGAATCTCTGTTCCTCTGTGTTTACCTTCTTTCATATTGTAATTGTTTTGATCATAGACTTACCTCCCAGATCCTCTGTTCTTATCATTTTATTCTGTTCTTGACTCTTCCATTTTTGGTTGAGTTCAGGGTGATGCTGCCACATACATCATTCTGTAGTTGTTGTCTGTTCTTGTTGGTTCTCAGTCCATAGAACGTCCTTTAGCATGTTTTTCATAGCAGGGTTGGCTTTTCCCTTAGCTTCTGTTTATCCTGGAATGTTTCGATTACACCATCGTATTTAATTGACAGCTTTGCTGGGTAGAGGATTCTTGGGTAGCAATTTTTTTCTTTCAGGGTTTTATATATGTCTCACCAATGCCTTCTTGCCTGCATGGTTTCTGTTGAGAGATCTGAACTTAATCTGATTTGCTTTGCCTTTGTATGTTACACTTCTCTTTTTCCTAGCTGCTTTCAGGATTCTGTCCTTATCTTTGATTTTGGAGAGCTTGATTATTATATGTCTTGGTGATTGTCTTTTAGGGTCTATCCATCTTGGGGTTCTTTGAGCTTCTTGAATACTTATCTTTTCACTTTTCATGATGTTAGGAAAATTTTCTTCCAGAAGCTCTTCCAACTATCTCCTCTGTGGGCTTGTGTGATTGTTCCTGTTCTGGAATGCCAATAATTCTTATGTTATTCCTCTTCATGTTATCCAACATGAATCTTAAGCTTTCTTTGGATTTTTTTTTATCCTTTTTTGTATTTGTTCTTCTATCTTAGTAGTGTTGAGAGATTTATCTTCTAGCTCACTAGTTCTGGCTTCTATCTCTTCAATTCTACTCTTTTGCCCTTTCAGTGTATTGTCTATTTCTGTTATTTTGTTATTAGTCATCTGAACCTCTTTCTGTAGGTTTTGAATTGTTTCCAATGCTGTATCTATCTTATTTGATTGTTCCTGTAGTGATTTCCTGACTTCTTCCTTATTTTTCTCAATTCCACTGTATAGTGTTTTGATACATTTTATAATCATTTTTTCTGAATAACTTCTCGGGCATTTCCAAAGCCTACTGATTTTCCAGTATGGTATGTAGGTCTACTTCCAGCTCATTTGCCTCAGTCACTTTATCTCATTTCTGGACATGTGCAGATATGGTCATCTGCTTCTGTTTTTCAGGCATATTCAGGAATTATCTGTGGCCTTAATACTTAGATGGGTGTGTATTTTGGTATTTTGTATGCTTTCTGATTGCCTCTATGTCGATGTGATCAGGATATGGGCTTCCCTTTTCACTCTTCTTGCTGGGAAATTTCAAGATGCCACTGTTCGTTGTTTTGATGTAATTTAGGATTTAATTTTTGGCCTATTTACATTTTAGTCTGCCTGTCCTGCTCCACAATCCCCACTCAGGACTTTTTTTCTAGTTATAAACAGCCAGGTCCAGCTGTGGCCATTTGGTGGAAACTGTCTCTTTAAATTTTGAGGAGATCTGTGCACATGCATTGTAGAATCCTCCGAGAGTTGGGGCTGGGATGTCCGCCCCCTCAGGCACCCGTATAGTCACCAGAATGGAGGTGTGCAGATAGCGAGGGACCAATGAATAGATACCAAAATAAATAAATAAATAAATAATGGCCACACCTTTATCTCCACAGTTCTGTCAGGCATCGTGGCTGCCCAGATCCTTCCCCGACGTGGTCTCACCCAAGATGGCAGCTATGGGAGCAGCTGAGCATCTTTAATTAGAAAGCAATGGATTGCTTGCTTCTGCTACAAATTCCCCTAGTTGTAAGCCTTCCAACCTTCTAAATATTCCTTTATATGTGGTTCAGAGTTCTGGCACCATTCCCTGAGCCTGCTTGGTCCGGTATTCTGTGATGTTGCCGGTGGAGCTCCTCACTGGACTTCACCTGAGCCGCCATCTTGTTTGTTCTCCCCTGTATTCCTTCAATCTTCTTTTGATGATTTCTGCATCATTCAATAATTTGCCCAGAGCATCCTTCAGTAAATAAAGTTAAAACTTGAATTTTTTCTTCAGTTCCCCCAGCTTGAGAAATGCTGAGTGTGTTCTTCCCTTTTGGTTTTCTGACTGCAGATCTCTGCACATTTTGTTGTAATATTTGACTCTGTCTTCTTGAGCTGACCTTTGAAAGGAAGTTTCAGAGTCTCTTCTGACATCCATTTTGATCTTTTCCTTCTTTCTTGTCTTCTTGACTTTTTGCTTTCTCCCTGTACGATGTTCTTGATGTCATCCCACAACTCTTCTGGTCTTCGGTCTTTAGTGTTTTAACGTATGAAATCTGTTCTTTAGCTGATCTCTATAATTGACAGCTTTATGTTGTTGTTGTTGTTAGGTGCCATTGAGTCGGTACCGACCCATATTGACCTTATGCACAGCAGAACGAAACACTGTCTGATCCTGGGCCAACCTCACTACTGTTGCCACACTTGAGTCCATTGATGCTGCCACTTGGCCAATCCATCTCATTAAGGGTCTTCCTCTTTTTCTCTGACCTTCTACCTTGCCAAATATGATATCCTTCTTCAGTGATTGCTCCCTCCTGACAGTATGTCCGAAGTATGAGAGACAAAGTACGAGAGACAGCTTTATAGACACTGTCAATTCTGGTTACCAAAGAAAACTCAGTCCTTGGAAACATGAACAACTCTAATCAGCTTAATAACTTTTGAAGCTAAAAATCTAGTTTATGTTTCTGAGAGTTTTTGTTTTAAAGTATGAATGATTTATAAAAGATTAAGAGGAAAGGAAGTAATTTTGTTAAATATTTGAATGCTTTATTTGCAATATAATCTTTGTGAGTAGAGGCTTTCATAATTGAAAAAAAATTAATAATTACTAAAGCAACAAAATTAGAACAAGTATTCAGGGGAATAAAAAATAAAGGTTACCTTTTGAGATCCTCTGGCCTTCCCCATCCTCTGATAAAAAGCTTTGTAAGGAAAAGTCTCCGGTACAAAACATCTAACTTGCTCACACCCATTAGTAGTAATCAAACATCTATAAAACAAAAATTTAAATGGTCTTAAAATATTATATTTTTATCAATCATTTCTTTAAATATCAGATCATATTAAAGATTGAGAGTAAACTATGAACTTTCAGTTTATTCCCTTGGGAGTCAATATAAGTGATATTGAAAAATACAATCAGAATGAAAGAAGAGAAGTAAACAGAGTCTAGCCTTCACTAAGTTTACCACATTCCTCTAGGGCAAGATCATGTACTGACACATGTTTGACAGTTGGATAATAAAAGCAGTGGCTAACACTTATGTAAACACTGACAAGTAAACCCTGCTAAAGCCAGAACCTATGTAAGGCGAAACTTTTCCAAGAAAGAAAATTCAAATAAATGATAAAAATACAATTGTAAGACTGCACCCACTCAAAGGTGGAAAACTTTTAAGACCCACAAAAACAAAGCAGACCCATCTAGTTCTGGCTGTCACCAGTTTCACTATAAGTACTATGTTATTTGCCAGGCACCAGGCATTATATTTATTATTATTATTTTAGGAGTTCTGGTGTGGTGCTGTGGGCTAATTTGGTTTGAATTACAAGGTTGCAGGTTCAAGCTCAACAGCTGCTCCTTGGGAACCCTATACAGGATCACTATGGGTCAGAACCAACTTGATGGCACTTAACAGTAACACTTTATGCAAACTGAGTGAAGGTACACAGACAAGATCACCAGTTTTACCTTCAACAAACCATATGCTTTGTTTCATCTCAATGACTGCAATCCCCTCCATGCAACAACAGTTGTCCTGCTTCCTCCCTATGGTTACTCATGTACAATTATCCTCTTTCAAACTCTCATGTATTTGTGGAATATATAATCATATATATATTCCACTCTTCCTGCCATACTCATTCGTTTTGTGACTCTGTCCAAGTAACTACACACAGAACAGTTGTTGTTCCAAGGTTGTATACATAGGTAATTTATTCACTCAAGTCATACAGCTAATGGAGGCAGAGTTAAGATTCAATGACAGATAAAAGGCTCAATGATTCTTCCCTTCCTTTCTAGTACACTACAGGATTCTCTCAGTAGCACAAATACTGATAATCTATTTAGTGCCACAAACAGTTAATGCATTTGCCTCTAATGAAAAGGTTGGAGGTTTTAGTCTATCCAAAGGTGCCATGAAAGAAAGACCTCGTGATTTGTTTCTGAAAAATCAGCCACTGAAAACACTCACCTATTATGATATACATGGGGTTCCCATGAGTCTGAATTGATGTGACAGAAACGGTTGTTTTTTTTTAATGACACAATTGTGAATGAAAAGTAAATGAGTTAACCAATGCAACCTGGATACCATTTATCTGTCTTTTCTGTAGATTCCTAAAGACTTAACATCTACCTCTGGTTTTAAAGTCTACTTCTGGTCCTCCACTCATCTGCCAGTTTGCCATGCTGGTGACGAGTGTGTGGCTACAATGCTGAAAGCTATACCACTGGTATTTTAAATACAAGTAGGGTCACCCATGATGCAGGTTTCAGCAGAGCTTCCAGGTGAAGACAGACTGGGATGAAGGAAAGAGAACCAATTTTGAATGATTTTCCACCAAAAACCTTATGAATAGCAGCAGGACATCGTTAGATATAGGGCCAGATGATGAGCCCTTCAGGTTGGAAGGTATTCAAAACATGATTGGGAAAGACCTCCTCCTCAAAGTACAGCTGACCTTAATGATGTGAATAGAGCAAAACTTTCACGACCTTAATTTGCTGATGCAGTATACACAAAATGAGAAAAAAAATTTGCACACATCCATTACTTATTGGAATATGGAATGTACAACGTATGCATCTAGGAAAATTGGAAGCAGTCAAAAATGAACGCTATAGATCTATATCCTAGGCATCAGTGAGCTAAAATGGACTGGTACTGGCCACTTTGAATCTATCATATGGTCTACTATACCAGAAACAACAAATTGAAGGTAAATTGTTCATTGTCAAAAGAGCACTTCAAAATCTAGCGTTAAGTATAATGCTGTCTGTGACAGGATAATATTCACATGTCTTAGAAACCCTATTCAGGGTCAGTATGAATCAGAACAGACTTGACTGCACTTAACAACAACAAGGAATTCAGGTACCAAACACTAAAGACATTAATGAAATTGAAGACATCTATAGACTTCATCAGTCTGAAACTGATAAAAATACAATCAAGATGAATTGATAATTACTGGTGATTGAAATGCAAAAGTTGGAAACAAAGATGAAGGAAAAGTAATTAGAAAATATGGCACTGGTGATAGAAATGCTGAAGACTGCATGAAAGTATTTTGTAAGACCACTGACTTCCTCACTGCAAATACTTTTTTCCAATAATATAAATGGTGACTATAGAAGGAGCTCTGGTGCATAATGGTTATAAGTCGGGCTGCTAACCTCAATATTAGCAGTTTGGAACTACCAGCAATTCTGCAAGGGAAAGATGAGGCTTTCTGGTCCCGTAAAGATTCACAGCCTTGGGAGAACAAACAAGATGGCAGATCGGGTGGAATTGCAGTAAAGGAGCTCCGCCAGCAACAACACAGAATACCAGACCAAGCAGG
>NW_006408871.1:2203274-2203783 GCF_000296735.1 Chrysochloris asiatica | reverse complement strand
AGAATATCAGAAATGGACTATACACTGAAAGGGCAAAGGAGCAGAATTGAAGAGATAGAAGCCAGAACTAGTGAGCTAGAAGATAAATCTCTCAATACTACTAAGATGAAAGAACAAACACAAAAAAGGATTAAAAAAATCTGAAGAAAGCCTAAGATTCATGTTGGATAACATGAAGAGGAATAACATAAGAATTACTGGCATTCCAGAAAAGGAACATTCACACAAGTCCACAGAAGAGATAGTTGAAGAGCTTCTGGAAGAAAAATTTCCAAACATCCTGAAAAGTGAAAAGATAAGCATTCAAGAGGCTCAACGAACCCCAGGATGGATAGACCCTAAAAGACAATCACCAAGACATATAAAAATCAAGCTCTCCAAAATCAAAGACAAGGACAGGATCTTGAAAGCAGCTAGGGAAAAAAGAAATATAACATACAAAGGCAAGTAAATCAGAGTAAGTTCGGATTTCTCAACAGAAACCATGCAAGCAAAAAGGCAATGGGGAG
>NW_006408871.1:2198719-2201270 GCF_000296735.1 Chrysochloris asiatica | reverse complement strand
ATTTATTATATATGCCTGAGTGGGTTTTTTTGTTTGTGTGTTTTTTTAAAAAAGCTAAAGTGTATAAAGAGAAATACTTTTAACTGATGGTACATGGAGGGGATTATAATCAATGTAATGAAACAAGTTATATGAATTGTTGAATGTGAAACTGATGATGTGCTCTGTAGACTTTCACTCACTCCACAATAAAAACCTTAAATTAAAAAAAGAAAAAAGAAAAAAAAAAGAGCTGGTGGCCAGGAGGCAGACTTGCAGAATGTGCCCTTTGGAGATGTAAATTATTATCTATGCCTGAGTGGGTTTTTTTGTTTGTTTTTTAAAAAGCTAAAGTGGATAGAGAGAAATACTGTTAACTGGTGGTGCATGGAGGGGATTATAATCAATGTAATGAAACAAGGTATATGATTTGTTGAATGTAAAACTGATGATATGACCTGTAAACTTCACTCAATCCACAATAAAAATCTTTAATAAAAACAAAACAAAACAACAAGATTCACAGCCTTGGAAACCCTATACAGGGTCACTATGAGTCAGAACTGACTCCATGGCACATAACCACCACCACCATACATGTGGCTCACCACTCTGTCAGTTTGTTGTACTGTGGTGGCTTGTGTGTTGCTGTGATGCTGGAAGTTCTGCCACTGGTATATTAAATACCAGGAGGGTCACCCATGGTAGACAGATTTCAGCTGAGCTTCTAATACTACAGACTAGGATAGGCAGACCACTTCTGAATGGCTGATCACTGAAAACCTTTTGAACAGAAGTAGAACCTTGTCAGGTATAGTGCCAAAAGATGAGTCTTTCAGGTTAGAAGGCAATCAAATACAAGTGGGGAGAAGCTGCTTCCTCAAAGTACAGTTGACCTTAATGATGTGGATTGAGTTAAACTTTCAGAACCTTCATTTGGTGATGGTGCAAAACTCAAAATGAGAACACCTGCAAACATCCATTGATAATTGAAACATGAAATGTACCGAATAGTAATCTAGGAAAATTGGAAGTTGTAAAAAATGGAATGTAAAGAATAAAGATTGATATCTTAGGCATTAGTGAGCTGAAATGGGCTGGTACTGGCCATTTGTTTTATTTATGTGGTGGATTACATTGTTTTTCTAATATTGAACTATCCCTGCTTTTTTAGTAAGCATCCCACTTGTCATGATGTTTTATTTTTTGATATGTTGTTAGATTCCATTGGCTAAGATTTTATTGAGAATTTTTGTGTCTATGTTTATGAGGGATATTGGTCTATAATTTTCTCTTTAGTGATGTCTTTGCCTGATTTGGGTATCAGGGTTACACTTGGTTCATAAATTAATTTTGGAGTTTTCTTTCCTTGTCTCTATTTTGGAAAATAGTTTGAGTAAAATTGGTGTCAGCTCTTCTCCAAATGTTTGGTAGAATTCACCAGTAAAGCCATCTTGTCCCTCACTTCTTTAGTTGGGAATTTTTTAATGAATTGACCAATTTTTTCTTTGTTATAAGTTTGTTCAAAGTTTCAACTTCGGTCTGTATTAATTTAGGTAAGTCATGTATTACTAGAAGCTTGTCCATTTCTTATAGATTTTCAAATTTGTTGGAGTATAACTCTTCATAGCATTGTGTTATTATCCTTTTTATTTCCATCGGTTTTGTTATGAGTTCTTATTTGTGTCATTTGCATCTTCTTTCCTTGTTAGATTTACCAATCATTTGTCAAGTTTATTGCTCAATCAACTTGACCTCATAGACCCAATTTCTTGTCTTGTTGATTATTTCTATTGTTTTTGTTTTCTAGTTCATGTACTTCTGCTCTAACCTTTATTATTTGTTTTCTTCTTGTGGCTGTAGGCTTACTTTGCTGCTCTTCTAAATTGTTGGAGATAGTGGGTTAAGGTGTGGATTCTGGTTCCTTCTCCTTTTTGGATATGTGTGTTTATTGCTATAAACTGACATCTGAGCACTGTTTTTGCTGTGTCTCAAAGGTTTTGGTGTGATGTGTTTTTGTTCTCAGTCAATTCTACAATATTAAAATTTCTTCTATTACCCAGTAGTTTTTAAGTAGTGTGTTATTCAATTTCCATGTATTTGCTATTTTTCTTGATCTTCCTATTATTGACTTCTATTTTTACCATTGTGATCTGAGAAAATACTTTGTAGTATTTTGATGTTTTTTTAAATCTATTGATTCTTTGTGGCCTAACATATGATCTATTAGAATGTTCCATGTGTACCACAAAGAAAGTATAGTGTACTGTTCTTGGGTTGCTTGCTCTGTGTATGTCTGTAAGGTCAGTTAGTTGATTGTGTTATTTAGTTCTTCTGTGTCTTCACTGTGTTCTTTCTAGTTGTTCTGTCCTTCATCAAAAGTGGTGTATTAAAATTTCCTACTCTTTTATAATACTAAAAGTGCCATGGGCTGCCTAAAGAACCAATAGATCTGTTTTGGAAGAAGTGCAGCCAGAGTGCTCCTTTGAGGCCAGGATGGCTAAGCTTTGTCTCTCATACTTTGGACATATTGTCAGAAGGGAACAGTCACTGGAGAAGGATATCATGCTTG
>NW_006408871.1:2187987-2198159 GCF_000296735.1 Chrysochloris asiatica | reverse complement strand
AGTTTCGAACCACTGACCTTAAGGTTCACAGCTCGATTCGTAACCACTACGCTACCATAGCTCCTTAGCTATATCCTATTTAACTGACCCTTTAATCATAATATAATGTCCATCATTTCTATTATGCCAGTTTTGGCATTAAAATTTATCAGATATTAATATTGACACCTTACTCAAATTTTTTGCCATTAGCTTGATACATTTTCTTTCATTCTTTCTTTTTCAGTCTTGTAGACAGTATACTCAAAGATCCTGTTTTCTTATTCATTCTGCTACTCTGTCTCTTAACTGGAACATTTAAACCATTGACATTCAGTGTAAATATCAGTAGGTATGAATTGATTGCTCTCTTTGTGTGTGTGTGTGTGTGTGTGTGTGTGAGTGGTGTTGCTAATTTCTTTGCTTAACTGTGCTGAGTTCATTTTGTCTGTGGGATTTCTTTTCATTTTCTTCATTGCTTTTTCTTTTCTTAATTTTCTTGTTATTTTAATATTTATTAAATCATTCTAATTTCCCTTTTATATTTTGATGTGAAGATATAGTCATTTTCTTTGATGTTATACTGTAATTTATTAACTCTCCCATTTAATCCAGTCTGCTTTATCTCAAAATCTACTTGACTTCTTTGACATTTGTTATTACTATATCTATAGTATTTCCTCTTTGCTTTGTAGTTGACTATTATAAAATGGTCTATCTTTTCCCTCTTGTAGATTTCTTTAACTTTGGATACTTCTATATCTGGATGGTGTTGTCATGTATGTAATCTCAGATTGTCTGCTATTGGTCATTCTTGGTCCAAAGAACACTTTTTAGTATATATATATATATTTTTTTTTTGTAAAGTTGGTCTTGTTATTACAAATTCCTTTGTGTTTATCTGAAAATGTGCTAACTTCACTGTCATATTTGAGGGACAGTTTTTCTAAAGATATGATTATTAGTTGGGAATCTTTTTTCAGGGTTTTATATATGTCATCCCATTGCCTTCTTGCCAGCATGGTTTCTGCTGAGAAATCAGAACGTAGTTTTATTGGTTCTACTTTGTAAGTAACTTTTCATTTCCCCCAAGCCATTCTAAGGATTCTTTACTTTTCTTTGGCTTTGCAAAGTTTAATTATGATATGTCTTGGTGATTTTTTTTTTTTTGGGGGGGGGGTCTATCCTATTTGGGATTCGTTCTGCTTCTTGAATGGTGATCTTCTCATCAACATTCATGATGGTAGGGAAGCTTTCTTCCAGCAATTCTTGGACAATTTTATCCAGGCTTTTTATCGTCTCTTCTTTTTCTGGAATTCCAATCACATGTTAAGTTATTCCTCTTCATAGTGTTCCACATAAACCTCAGGCTTTCTTCTGATTTTTTTTCATTCTTTTTTTTTTTCTGATTTTTCTAACTTACTATTATTGAGAGATTTATCTTCAAGCCCACTAATTTCGGCTTCCATTGCTTCAAATCTCTTCCTAAGCCTTTTCAATGTATTGACCATTTCTGAAATCTTAGTATTAATCTTCTGGGATTCTAATTGCAGGCTCTGAATTTTTTCAAAATTTGCATTTCATTTGTTTGTTTGTTCTTGTAGTGTTTTTCTAAATTGTATAAAGTTTTTTCTGTGTTCTGCTCTCTTTCCTCGATCTTTCTGTCAATCCATTGAAAGTACCTAAATATCATTTTTTAAATTATTTCTCGGCTAGTTCCATTACCTTTTCTACCTCAGAAACATTTTCTGGCTCTGCATCTCGCTCATTGTTTGAGTTTCTTTTGTTTCTTCGTGTGTGCTAAAATCATATGCTGTCTCTGAGACCTTGTGGTGTTGTATCTGTATTTAATTGATCATTGTATGTTGGTACGTACTTGGTGGTAGTAATGTACTGTGGAGTTGGTTCCAACTCATAGCAACCCTGACAGGGTTTCTGGGGCTGTAAATCTTTACAGGAGCAGAAAGCCTCATCTGTCTCCCGTGGAACAGCTGGTAGTTTAGAACTGCTGACCTTGAGGTTCACAGGCCAATTTGCAACCACTACACTACCAGAGCTCATTGGCATGTACTTAGGCTCTCACCAAATGTCTCCTGGTTGGTGTGATTACAACATGAAATGTGTACACCATTTTCTGTTGACTGTTCGTGTTGTTCAGTTTAGGGTGGGTTTGGCTGGTGCTGGGTTTGACTGGTACTCACTGATGTCCATTGCTGATCAGGTGGTATAGGAGCTGGTACTGGTTCTTGTCCAATGGTGGAGCTCTTGCATTGCCTGTGTAAATCTGCACCATCAGTGTCTCTCAAAAGCTGCTTGTAATAGTTCAATATGGCCATACCAGGTCTGGCCAATAGTCCATTCAATAGTCAGTCTCCTTCCGCCACTCATGCTCAGCTTCTCATAATAGGAGGTATTCAATTCACTTCTCTAACCTTTCCTCTGAAGCTCAGAGTTCCAGGATTGTTTTCTGTATACTTCATTTGGCCTCCTGTATCTTTGTTGTAAGGAGCTCTGGTAGCGTAGTGGTTACGAATCGGGCTGCGAACTTTAAGGTCAGCAGTTCGAAACTACCAGCCGCTCCGCGGGAGAAAGATGAGGCTTTCTACTCCCGTAAAGATTTACACCCTTGGAAACCCTGTACAGGGTCGCTATGGGTCGGAATCGACTCGACGGCACTTCACAATCAATCAATCTTTGTTGTAGACAGTCGGTGTAAACATGTCTGTCTAATTTGCCATTTTTTCAGAAGTTGTGTAATTCTACTTTTTTAATGTTAATTTTTTTCCCATTGGAGGTCACTGAAAAATACTTTCTTCTGTCCAGTTTTCTAAAAATATTATCTCTCCAATTTTTTCTAATTCCTATTTTTTAAAATCTAGAAATCTTCTATAAACTTAGATCTAGTTCTAAAACCTGGAGTCCTGGTGTGGCACTGTAGGATAAGCACTGGATTGCTAACCACAGGGTCAGAAGTTCAAAGCCACCAGCAGATCCTATGAGGGTCAATGTGAGTTAGAACCAATTCCATGGCATTTAACAGCAGTTCTAAAAACTAAGTTCCATTTTTATTCCCCTTTTCACAGATCTCTTACAATTCTCATTTTAGTGTTTAAAAGTCTAATAAGGAAATTCCTTTTTGATACATTTTTGCATTGATTTTTTTCATATATATTCCATTTATGGTTACCATGATTTATAAAATTTTCTTTGGCAATTTAACTGATAGTGTCATCAGAAGGGACCAGTCCCCTGGAGAAGGTCACTGTGCTAAGTAGAGAGTCAGTGAAAAACAAGAACTTCAACAACATGTATTGACACAGTGGTGGCAACAACAGGCTCAAACATGTCAGAAACTGTGAGGATGGTGCAGGAGAGGACAGTATTTCATTCTCTTGTACAGAGAGTTGTTATGATCCAGAATTTACTGTATGATCCATAAATTCACTTGGGTAGCACTGTGATTATTATTTTTTTCCTTCCCATCAAGTAATAATATATAGGACACTACCAGCTGATGGCAGACTAGGCAGACACACTCTACACAGGCCTTCTACAACAAAACAAGAGACTAAAAATGAAAACAGATGAAAATTCTGAAACACTGAACTTCAGAAGAAAAGTTAGAAAGGTGGATGGAGTGTTTGCTTGGAGGAGTGGCTGAACAGTGACAGCAAGAAAGGAAGACTGACTGGTAAAAAGCTGGCCAGACACGGCTCAACCATCTTGTGAGCAGCTTTGGCAGTGGAGGAACGTCTGGCAGAGCAAATATGCATGGGAGACAGAAAAGGTGCAATTTCTTCTTTTTCCCCACACTTCTCTGATGACCAGAAGTGTGACTACCCACACTCACCCCCAGTGCAGAACCTGCTCTCTGGGAGTCCGGAGCTGTGTGGTTGGGAGCCACGACAAAGTGAGGGGTGGCCAACTGCACCACTTTGGTATGCCACATTGGTGCCTGGATACAGGTGAACTTGGTTCCAGATCTACAAAACCCAGAGCCACCAGAGCAGCATTCAACCAGTCAGTCACGCTGCTGACAGCTTCCCTGTGGTCCTCCTAATAGACACTGAAACCAGCTCCACAGAGTGTCCTCATGAATTATTTTCTAACTGAGTGTCCTGGGCCAGGAACTCTGCTGTCAGATCCCTTCCATAATCACCATGTAAGCTTCTTGAATTGTAGGAGCTCCCCAGAGATTTCTCCCATCCAGTTCCAACAACTATCCTGTTTGCCTTTACAAATACAATAAGTCTGGAAAAAACATACAATGTTAGCTCACACTAAGAAATGAGAATAGCTCAAACAAATGACCAAGATGTAGAGCCAGAAAATATTTCTGAGGAGGAAAAGGCAATGGAACTAACTAAAAAAGATTTCAAAAGAATGATAATTAGATACCTTGAAGGTGGCACTGTGGGTTAATAAGTTGGAATGCAAAGTCAGTTTGATCCACAAGGTCAGTGGTTCAAGCTCACCAGCCACTCCTTGGAAACATTATACAGGGTGACTATGGGTCATAACTAACTCTACAGCACCTAACAACAACAACAAAGGACCAACAGAAAGACTGGAAAACAGAAAATGGAAAGAAAACAGGAGAACACAATAAAAACTTTGAAAGATATCAGGAAAAAAATACAAGAACAGACAAAATAAATTTTTGAAATTATTGAAACAATATAAAATCTACAATCCAGAAGATTAAGGTCTCAGAAATGGACAATACATTGAAAGGGCAAAGGAATATGTACAAAGCAATGGATGCCTGAATTAGTGAGTTTTATGCTAAATCTCTAAATACTAGCATACCAGAAAAACAACTGAAAAAGAATGAAAAAAATCTGAAGAAAGCCTAAGAGTTATGTGGGACACCATGAAAAGGAACAACTTATGGGTGACTGGAATTCTAGAACAGAAAGCAACCAGCACAGAGAAAATTGTCAAAGAGTTGTTGGAAAAAATTTCTCAACATTCATGGAAGCAGCAGTCAAGAAATCAAACGACGTATTGCATTAGGCAAATCTGCTGCACAAGACCTTTTTAAAGTGTTAAAGAGCAAAGATGTCAGCTTGAGGACTAAGGTGCGCCTGACCCAAGCCATGGTATTTTCAATAACCTCATATGCATGTGAAAGCTGGACAGTGAATAAGGAAGACTGTAGAAGAATTGATGCTTTTGAGTTATGGTGTTGGAGGAGATTATTGAAAGTGTCATGGGCTGCCAAAAGAACCAACAGATCTGTGTTGGAAGAAGTGCAGCCAGAGTGCTCCTTGGGGGCAAGGATGGCCAACTTTGTCTCTCATCCTTCAGACATATTGTCAGGAGGGACAAGTTGCTAGAGGAGGATATCATGTTTGGTAAGGTAGAGGGTCGGAGAAAAAGAGGAATACCCCCAGCCAGATGGATTGGCAAAGTGGCAGCATCAATGGGCTCAAGCGTGGCAACAACTATGAGGTTGGCCCAGGATTGGGTAGTATTTCATTCTGTTGTGCAGAGGGTCGCTATGAGTCGGTACTGACTCGGTGGCACCTAACAATAACAACAACATGAGAGATGAGAAGATAAGCATAAAAGAAGCTGAATGAACCCCAAACAGGATTGATTCCAAAAGAAAATCACCAAGACATATCATAATCAAACTTTCCAAAATCAAACATAGAAAAGAATCTTGAGAGCAGCTCAAGAAAAACAAAAAGTTGCCTACAAAGCAGAATTAATAAGACTAAACTCTGATTCAACAATCTGATAAACTGGACTTTTCCTTATATATACTGTTGCTCAAAAGTCCAACCGGAATGGAAGGATTCTTCATATAAAGGGAACAAGCGTGTTTCCTCAGTGTACTATGTTGATAGGGACTGGTAATTTAGACAATGGCAATCTAAAATGGGATGACTAGAAAGGCATGAAGTGGCTGGCTTACGTACTTTCATTAGTGTGCTTAGTTTCAGAATGAGGTAGAAGGCCCAAAGAATAGTTTTCCTCTTTTCCAGATGGATCTGATGAAAGGGTATGTTAATAGGATTTTATGATTCCATTGCATTAGCAGGATAAATTGTAATTGTAGATGATATGTAACAAAAAGGGGGGTAGTTAATCTTTCATTTCAGGACCATCAAGAAGGAAGAGAATGAAATCAGTGACAGCAAAGATAGTGGCTGAGTCAGTGGCATGGAAAGATAGAGCAAATGTGGGCTCTAGATCCATGGATTGAGTAAGGCTGCCTGCAGGCAAGAGGCTGGCTTAACAGTGTGTGCCCTACAGAAATTTAAGTGAATATATATCTTTTATTTATATGTGTACATAAAATATTTTTGCTTTGTTCATTTGTGAAATATAAGATATAAATGGGTAGCAACAGGAAGGAAGTAGGGTAACTACTGTTGCAGGGAGGTACTGCAATTATTGAGATGAAACAAAGTGTATAATTTGTTGAATGTAAAGCTGATGATTTTGTCTGTAACCTCTCAATTCACACACACAAAAAAAGTCAAAAGAGATTTAAAAAATTTTTTTAAAGAATACTTAACAGAAACCATGCAAGCAGGAAGACAATGGAATGACATGTACAAAACTCTGAAAGAAAAAACAACAAAGGCCAACCAAGAATCATATACCCAGGAAAGCTGTCCCTCAAATGTTGTTAAGTGCTATCATTAGTTCTAACTCACAGCAACCCTGTATAGGGTTTCTGAGGAGCTACTGGTAAGCTTGAACCACTGACCTTGTAGTTCAAACCAACTTTGCAGTCCAGCGCATTATCCTGCAGCACCATACCAGGTCTCTGTCCCTTAAATTCAACAGTGGAATTAGGACATTTCCTGATAAACAAAAATTAAAGAAATTTGTTATAGCCAGACCAACTTTACAGAAAATGCTAAAAGGTGTTCTTTGGACTGAGAACCAACACAGCAGACAACCACCTAAGATTACCATACATGGCAATACTACCCAGAACTCAATCCAGATATAGAAATATTTAAAGCAAAACAAATCTGCAAGACTGAAAATCAGGAACCAGAGATATCAATGTATAATGAAGGCAACTACAAAGCAAAAAGAGGGAACAGTATAGATACAGACTAGATGGCAAGGAAGCCAAGGAGATTTCGAGATAAAACATTGTTTTAAGCGGGGAAAAAAAATTTTAATTACAGGGTAACCTCAAAGAAAAATAATATGCCTAACACTTCAAAATAAAAAAAGAGAAAAATCACAAGATTTAACACAGGAGAAATGAAAATGACAAGAAAAACTCATAAATAAAATGAACACAGCATAAAAATTATGTGAAACAAAGAACCCATCAACACCACCAAAAAAATACACAGTAAGGCTGTCTGCTCCTTCCCATTGGACAGGCTGCCGCAGCCTCTCTTGCAAAACCAGACACATCCCTGAGACAGGATGGTGAAGGTCGGAATCAACGGATTTGGTCGTATTGGGCGCCTGGTCACCAGGGCCACTGTTAACTCTGGTAAAGTGGAGGCTTTTGCCATCAATGACCCCTTCATTGACCTCAATTACATGGTCTACAAGTTCCAGTATGATTCCACCCATGGCAAGTTCAATGGCACTGTCAAGGCTGAGAACGGGAAGCTTATCATCAACAGGAAGCCCATCTCTATCTTCCAGGAGTGAAAGCTGACCAACATCAAGTGGGGTGACATTGTTGTTGTTGTTATGTGCCATCAAATCAGTTCCAACTCACAGCAACCTTATGCACAGCAGAACGAAACACTGTCTTGTCCTGGGCTAACCTCACTATTGTTGCCACGCTTTAGTCCACTGATGTTGCCACTTTGCCAATCCATCTAGTAGGGGGTCTTCCTATTTTTCTCTGACCCTCCACCTTACCAAACATGATACCCTTCTCCAGCGACTTGTCCCTCCTGACAATGTGTCCAAAGTATGAGAGACCAAGTTTGGCCACCCTGGCCTCCAAGGAGTACTCTGGTTGCACTTCTTCCAACACAGATTTGTTGGTTCTTTTGGCAGTCCATGGCACTTTCAATATTGACCTACAATATTGACAACTCAAAAGCATCAATTCTTCTATGGTCTTCATTATTCACTGTCCAGCTTTCGCATGCATATGAGGTTATTGAAATTACCAGAGCTTAGGTCAGGCGCACCTTAGTCCTCAAGCTGACATCTTTGCTCTTTAACACTTTAAAGAGGTCTTGTGCAGCAGATTTGCCTAATGCAATGCACCGTTTGATTTCCTGACTGCTGTTTCCATGAGTGTTGATAGTTGATCCAAGAATGAAGTCCTTGACAACTTCAATCTTTTCTCCATTGATAAGAATGTTGTTTATTGGTCCAGTGGTGAGGATTTTTGTTTTCTTTACGTTGAGATGCAATCCATACCAAAGGTCTTTGATCTTCATCAGTAAATATTTGAAGTCTTCATTTTCAGCAAGCAAGGTTATATCATCTGCATATCACAGGTTGTTAATGAGTCTTCCTCCAATCCTGATGCCATGTTTTTCTTCATATAACCCAGCTTCTTGGATTATTTGCTCAGCATACAGGTCAAATAAGTAAAGTGAAAGAATAGAACCCTGTCGCACACCTTTCTTTAATTTTAAACCATTCAGTGTTCCCATGTTCTGTTCGAACAATTGCATCTTGGTCCATGTACAGATTCCTCATGAGCACAATTAAGTGTTCAGGAATACTCATACTTCACAATGTTATCCATAGCTTGTCATGACCCACACAATGGACGCTGGTGCTTAGTATGTTGTAGAGTCCACTGGTGTCTTCACAACCTTGGAGAAGGCTGGGGCTCATTTGAAGCGTGGTGCCAAAAGGGTTCTCATCTCTGCCCCTTCTGCTGATGCCCTCATGTTTGTGATGGGCATGATGCACGAGAAGTATAACTCCCTCAAGATTGTCAGCAATGCCTCCTGCAAAACTAACTGTTTGGCCCACCCAGGCCAAGGTCATCTATGATAACTTTTGCATCGTGGAGGGACTCATGACCACAGTGCCACCCAGACGACTGTGGATGACCCCTAATGGAAACTGTGACATGATGGCCGTGGGGCTGCCCAGAACATCATCCCTGCATCTCCCAGTGCTGCCAAGGCTGTGGGCAAGGTCATCCCTGAACTGAATGGGAAACTCACTGGCATGGCCTTCCATGTCCCCACTTCCAATGTGTGTGTTGTGGACTTGTCCTACCACCTGGAAAAAGCTGCCAAATATGATGACATCAAGAAGGTGGTGAAGCAGGCATCAGATGCACCCCTAAAAGCCATCCTGGGTTACACTGAAAACCAGGTCATCTCCTGTGACTTTAACAGTGACACCCACTCTTCCATCTTTGATGCTGGGGCTGGCATTGCCCTCAACGACCACTCTGTCAAGCTCATTTCCTGGTATGACAATGAATTTGACTATAGCAACAGGGTGGTGGTCTTATAGTCCACAGGCCTCCAAAGAATAAGAGCCCCCTAGACCACCAGCCCCAGCAACAGCACTAGAGGAAGAGAGAGGCCCTCTGCTGCTGGGAGTCCTTACCCCAACTCTAACCCCTTACACACTGAGAAGCTCCCATCCTCACAGTTTCCATCTAGACCCCCTGGAGAAGTGGAAGGGCTTAGAGAGCCCAGTCCTGTCATGTGTATCAATAAAGTACACTATCCAGCCAAAAAAAAAATGACAGTAAGAATGACAACAATTAATTCATACCTATTGATAATTAGACTCACTATAAATGGATTAAATGTACCAGTTAAGTGACATAAAGAAGAGAATGTGTAAGAAAGCAGGATTCCTCAATATGCTGCCTACAAGAGACATATCAAAAAGATGGAAACATCTTAAATGCCCATCAATAGAAAAATGGTTAAACAAATCATGATATGTTTAAAAATTGTTAAATCCAAGCCATGGTATTGCCAATAACCTCATATGCATGTGAAAGTTGGAATGTGAATAAGGAAGATCATAGAAGAATAGATATATCTGAGTTATGGTGTTGGCGGAGAATATTGAAAGTACTATGGACTGCCAAAAGAAAAAACCAATCTGTGCTAGAAGAAGTACAGCCAGAATGCTCCTTGGAAGCCAGGATAGCCAGATTTCGTCTCTCATACTTCAGACATACTGTCAGGATCGACCAATCTCTGGAGAAGTATATCATGTTTGGTAAAGTGGAGGGTCGGAGAAAAAGAGGAAGACCA
>NW_006408871.1:2186029-2187362 GCF_000296735.1 Chrysochloris asiatica | reverse complement strand
TAAAAAAAAAAAAAAAAAAAGTAAGCATATATGCCTATTGGTTCATTAACCCAGGATTTTCTTAATTTCCTCCATTAATGTTTTACTGTATTCTTTTTTACACACTTTGCTATTCATAAATTTTTAGTATTTGTGAGGGGTCCTGGTGTGGCGCTGTGGGTTAATGCACTGAATTGCAAAGATGGTTTCAACCGCAAGGTCAGTAGTTTAAGTTCACCAGCCACTCCTTGGAAATCCAATACAGGGTCACTGTGAGTCGGAACTAATTCAACTGCACTTAACAACAACAACTATAAATATAATTTTTTCTTTATATTCTTTTTCGATGATTATTACTAATACATACAAGAGCAATTTATTCTAGATTTCTCTTTAATACAACAACTTCTATATTAGAACTCTTTTCCAGGAATGAATATATCAAATATTCAGAAGAGACTCAGTCTAAGGTGATGAACTAGGCATCTCTCCACACCACTAATGTCACTCTACAAATTACTTCCCAGCTAAGTCTTCTTAGAAACCTAAGAACACAAGTCATAAATGAAAAAGTTTCACATTACCACACTATAGCATTAGGCTTCTCAACCTCTTCTTTCATAAGTATTTCATAATTTGCCTTTAAAATAGATTTCTGAGTATATTTGAATAACGTTTTACCAAGACATACTAGTTGTTGTTATGTGCCGTGGAGTCAGTTCTGACTCATAGCGACCCTGTACAGGGTTTCCAAGGCTGGAAATCTTTACGGGAGCAGAAAGCCTCATCTTTCTCCCGCAGAACAGCTGGTAGTTTTAAACTGCTGACCTTGCGGCTCACAGCCCGATTCGTAACCACTACTAATTAGGACAATATTAATCTGAAAGAATAAAAATTGAAACAGTTTGTACTAAACATATCCAATTACTGGTAGAAACTACATAAAATAATTTCTAGTAGAATTCCTCAATGAAAAATGATAGATAATACAAGCATAAAATTTTTGCTTCTGCTGTAATGTTTCCAACCATTGTCTCAAAAGAATATTGTTATAAATAGACTAGAGAAGGGATCCTGTACATTTTTCTGTAAATGATCACATGGTAAATATTAAAGGCTTTGAGGGCCAAAGGCAAAATAGAGGATATTATATATGTACTTATATAACAAGAGTGAAAAATTATTTCCAGAATAATTTTATGGAGGAAATTCAAATTATATAACAACTCATTCCAACTCATGCTGACCCTGTATAGAGTTTCTGAGGAGCGTGTTCTATTCTATGGTGCCACACCAGTGTACATACAGTATATATACAGTGCCACACCACTATACACATAGATACACATGTATA
>NW_006408871.1:2176575-2185514 GCF_000296735.1 Chrysochloris asiatica | reverse complement strand
GACCTATAGTGACCCTATATAGGGTTTCCAAGGAGCCCCTGGTGAGCTTGAACTGCCGACCCTGCAGTTCAAACAGTACTGCAGTCTGGTGCATTAACCCATAGCACCACACCAGGACAAACTGGTTCCAGTGAACTCTGCAGGCTTGGGGTTATATAGTTTCTAAATACCATTTCAGCCCAAGAATAATGTAAAAGACCAGAAGTTTCCGGAACCTTCTAAGGTCTTTCTAGGCAATGCTACCTGAGTTCAGGTTATCCAGCACCACCTAACACAGAAAATAATTCAAGCCAAGGGACTGAAACAAAGTTGATAGAAATAACTCGTTTTCCCCAAAGAGGCATAACCTGGAAACATGGCCTCACTTCAATCCAGACTGCAGAAACAGGATACACTTTGGAAGAATGGATCAAGTTAGACTGACATGATAGTTACACATGCTTTTATATAACCAAAATGAAGAGGAAAAACAAAGTGAAACAAAAATAGAAGTTCTAGTAACAGTGCCAAGTTATTCCTAGAAATGAGCTCTATTGCTAAAGTGGCACTCGGTGTCTTATTATGCCATCCAGTATGAAAGTGAGTCAGTAATTACCTGCACTCTGGCTGTGGAATTTATTTTAATCAATTTTTAGAAAAGACAAATACATCATTTGTTTACATAATCTCCTTGCTTTTTAATACACTTTGTCCATCTTTCAATAAACTTTCATATCACTTTATTTTAAAATGCTTTAGGCTGAGCCACAAGCCACAATGTGAACCTTCATCTTCAAAAGTCTGCTTTCAGTGGACCAAACAGGTGAAAGTTCAATGGAGCAAGATCAGGACTATAGGGAGGATGCTTTAATACCTCAAAATGAAGTATGTACAGAGTGTCAACAATGTGGGCAGAGGTGTGCAGACGTGCATTGCCATGCAAGATCATGAAGGCCTTGGAGAGCAGCCCTCTGCATGTAATCTGATGTTTAGGATTCAGCTCTTCAGTAAACATCTCACTGTAATGAGCACTGTTGACTGTTGAACCTTTGAATCTGACTGTCCCAGTACTGGCCTTTGAAATCCCAGAATTTGTAAGCATTAATTTTCCAGCTGACTGACTTTTGAACTTTTTCTTGGTCAGTGATTGAGGATGTTTCTATTTCATACTCCACTGTTTACTCTCAGACTCATAGTGATGAATCCATGTCTAATCACCAGTTACAATTAAAAAAAAAAAAATCTTTTACCTTCCTTTGAGTATTAAGTCCAAATTTTGTTTGCAAATATCCAAATGCTTCTGGTTATGATCTTCTGTGAGTTGTTTTGGTACTCATCTTGCACAAACTTTTCTAAACACAAGTCTGTCGTGGAGTATTTCATAGGCAGAGGCATGACTGATTAGCACATGATTTGCTACATAATCCACTGTCACTCATCTATTTGACAGAATTATTTCATGTGAATGCTCAATGTTATAATCAACCATGGACAGGCATTCTAATATAACTGGAGTGCGGATAATTTTTTTACTCAATCTCGTACTTTCAACTCTGGTATCTAATGATTTAAGCAATTCAACCCTAATTTTTTTTTTTTCTGGACCTGTAATCTCGTATTGGAGTCCTGGTGTGGCACTGTGGGTTAATGTGCCAGCTTGCAAAGCCGTTTGAACTGCTGCTCCTTGGAAACCCTATAGAGGGTCGCTATGGGTCGGAAGCGACTTGATGGCACTTCACAACAACAACAACCTCATATTAAAAACAAAAAACAGTTGCCATCAAGTTAACTCCAACTTATGGCAACCTCATGTGTTTCAGAGTAGAACAATTTTGGGAGACAATTACCAAGTCTTTCTTCCAGGTGCCTATGAGTAGAATCAAACTACCAATCTTTTGGTTAGGAGACAAGTATTTAACTATTTGCCCTACTTGATAGCTTCTGACGTAATTGGTTTCTACACCAAAGGAATAAATGAAAAATGGAAAGAAAAACATCCCCATCATGTATAAAAATTTTATACTACAAAAGAGCAGACCTAACTGTTGATCTTATAAATACTTTAAATCACTTCTTTTCAATGCAAGTGTAAGTGCCTGAGAAAGGATTTCAATACCTTAGAAATCTGCTGTTAAAATCAATTACCCCAGATCAGCAAATTTCTTTTACTTTATACTAAAGAAAAATAGGTACATATTTATTTTTATGGGGTAGATACCTATTCCGAGAAGTCATCTAAGAAAATCCAAAGATGAGTTGCCTGAGAGTCTTATGTGAAACACTCAGCAAGATTCTTTTCAAAATGTACTTCATCTTTCCCACAAGCTTTAAAAACACGTACTTTTTTATAAATGCTGATTTTTTTTTTTTTATTCTATGTGTGTATGCTCCTGAGAAATATTATTTTTATCTATTGGTTTAATATAGAGTTTATTTAGACGTCATCAGTTTTACATGCACTCATTCCATGTGTGTTTGTGGACTGAAGTCATCACTTGCAGCAATGAAAATAGCAGTGTCAGAAGACAGGATTCCTCTACTAGCTCTGACCTTGAGTAAGTCTTAACCTATGAAACAGGAATAACACCTAGTCTAATACATAATAGTAAATTGTTTCATTTACATAAAAATGGAAACACCTGTTTCGATATATTTTAAGAGAGATGGAAAAAGATTCTTCTTGCCATTGTTTTTCACAGGAAGCCTGTGGTAAAGTCAAGAGATCTATTGCTTATTAGCTGTGTTGCCCTAAGAAAAATATTTAATCTCCCTGCATTTTTATTTCCTTGTAACCTTCAGGCAAATTCCATCTTACAGGATTATTGTAAGGATGAAATGAGGTAAGCACTCATTCAATAAGCACTCATTCTACGTTGTATTTAGGAGCTATGGCAGTGTAGTGGTTACAAGTCAGGCTGATAACATTAAGGTAACAGTTCGAAACTACCAGCCATTCCGCGAGACAAAGATGAGGCTTTCTGCTCCAGTAAAGATTTACAGCCTCTGAAACCCTATGAGTGGGAACCAACTCCGGGGCACACCACCACCACCACCACCACCACCACCTACCTGGTATTTATTTATCTAGCTGCATGCTCTACTAAGAGTCCTGGTGTGGCACTGTAGGACAAGCACAGGACTTCAAGGTCAGTGGTTCGAACCCACCAGACACTCCTTGGAAACCCTATATAGGTTTACTATGAGTCGGGACCAAGTTGATAGCACCTAACAACAACATGCTATACTGAATAAGTGTTCTTTTGCTACCTATATGCCATATACTGTGCTACACTCCAGGTATTAAAAGAGAAGATGACCACACACAGTAAACTTTTGTGCAAAGAAAATATTAGGTTTTCTACCCACGGACCTTCTTGAAATCATAACAGGAATCTGATGTGCTTTTACAAGTTCTTATAGATGAATATATAAAATTAAGCCCAAGTTAAAAAATGTCAGGTCTAAATGAGACCACCACCAATTAAAACATAAACAACAACAACAAAAATAATTTCACGTTTAGCTGTTCACCAGTGAAATGTATCTGATACACACAAGGTCACAAAAGAGACAAAGATCAGAAGTGATGGCATATTACGTCACATACAACATATACCTAGTGTAGGGCTTGGCATAGAATAAATGCTAATAAATAACCCCACTCCGTGACTTCCACACCAAGTGACTCTGAGTAAATTATTAACTTCTCTGAACCTTGTTGTTGTTGTTAAGTGCTGTTGAGTCGGTTCCGACTCGAGGCTTAATTTAAAGGAATTTAGTTCTCTGCAAAAAATAGAAATGTGTCTGCTTTACCCATCTCATAGGATGGCTGTGATGGAATTAAGTCACATGAGAATGTACCTAGCAATAATAAAACAGTAATTATGCAATATAATGACTACTGCCACCAACAGTTCAAGCCTACTTGTTATAGGGGTTGTTGTTGTTTGTTATTAAGTGCCGCCTAGTCGATTCTGACCCTAGCGACCCCGTACAGGGTTTCAGAGGAGCAGCTGGTGAGCTTGCAGTTCAAACGGCTTTGCAGTCTGGCGCATTAACCTACACTATAGGGGTTAGAAGATAATAATAATGAAGCATCAGGAAAGGAACAGCACCAAGATCTGAGGACAAACTCGTATTTTCTAACGTCACCTTCCTTAATGAAAGGAACTGGTCATCGTTAAGCAGGTACTGTGCCTTTTTTACCTCCAGGTTTTATTTCACAGTCTCTGCTGAGACTCAGCCTGCACGTCTGAGATCCCAGACGCCGGACCCCACCACCTTCAACCCAGACACCGAAAAGGCGCTACGGGTAAGGTGGCTTTGTAGTCAGCAGAGTAAGAGGGCGAACCTCTCAGTTCTACCTTCAATAGAGAGAAGCGACCGTCCCCACGCCTCTCATCTCGAACAGCCAGAACGCTCCCAGAAGCGAGACTTCGCCTCACGCCTCCAGCCTTGCTCGAGCTTCAGGACCACCGCGTTCACGGCCTCGTCCCCTCCCACTCGTACCTGCTTCATTGCACGTAGTAAGCCAGCGAAGAAGCGCGGGAAGCAAGTTCTAGGCAACAACTTACTCACTGTCAGCCCAGCAAGTGCCTACAGAGGAGTCGGGATAGTCTCCAGAGATGTTGGGACTCGTACCTCGGAGGCTACCCACTGCCCCGCAAGCTCTCCAGGAACCGGCGCATGAGAGGTAGCAAGCCCAGAAAGGCGGACAAGCACGGGGCGGAGCGGCAGTTTGGACACACCCTAATCCCGCCTCAGCGTTCTAGCCTGCGAACAGGAAGGCGGGTAGACACAGACGAATGGAAGAGAACAAGGGACTAGGACCTAGGGTCTTGGTTGGTGGCGACTGCCATGCCCTAGACCCCTCCACGGAACGATCGCCTGGTGTCTACGTCACCTAATCTCTGACCGAGGCGCACTCCGCCCACTTCTGGGTGCCGAGCGCGCACGCGCACTTATACATTTGTTTGACAGCAGCTGGCGGAGAAGGTGTCGCGAGAGTTGGCTGTACACTACCCGGTAGGGGCTGTAACTATGGCGAGTCTGGGGACTGAGGATGAACAGGAACCTCTCTTAGGCTACGGCACACCCGGAAGCAGGTGAGCGGATGCTGAGGAAAGGACCCTCACACGTCCCATGCTGTTTATATTGGCTCTTTTCCGAGCACCAATTGCACCAGGCCTAACCTTCAGTGTCTAAGGGGTATCAAAACGTCGCAAGTAGGTGCCCAGGCTTGCGAGCCCGAGAGGTGCGCTCCCACTGTTAGAGAGGACGATGGACAGCTCGCGGCACGGCGTTGTGAGCCCATGGGCGCTCTGGTGAGGGTGTTAGAGAAGACAGAGCCACCTGTTAGACGCGTGTTGTTCAACACTGTTGCCGGCACTCAAGCCTCTGCTCTTTTTGGCCTTTTATACTAAACACATTTCACAAAGATCTCGAAATAATGGTTTTAATCTATAGTACTGACCTACTGGGGAGCACGGTGGCTCCACGTGATAAGCACCTGACTTTGAACCACTAGCCATTCCGTGGGAGAAAGATGAGGCTTTTTGTCCCCACAAAGATGTAAACGCCTGGAAACCTTATATAGGGCCCCTATGAGTCGGAATGGACTCGACAGCACTTAACAACAACAACGAGTCGGAACCGACTCAGTGGCACTTAACAACAACCGACCTACTAAGAACTGGACTGCTAATCACAAGGTCGTCAGTTCAAGCCTACCAGCTACTTCTCAGAAATCCTAGACAGGGTCGCTATGAGTTGGAACTGACTTGTCAGCACTTAACAACAATTGATCTTACTTAAGTAACTAATAACTTACTTCGTGGGTTCTATGCCAAAAGTACAAATAAAGACACGTTTTTAAGTATCTTAACGATGACATGCCAGATTGTATAAAATATAATTTTGTTTATTTTACTATTGAAAATAAATACAGCAAAACACACCAGCAGTTTGTTGAATCAACAGTTTCTATACGTGTAATTCAGTGACATTGATTAGATTCTTTTGATTGTACAACCATTCCTCCTTCATTAACATAAAATCACTACTCACTAAGATTCCTAACTAATCTTTGAGTTGCTGCTGTCTTTTTGATCCCATATAGATAATTCCTGGTGTGGCGCTTCCTGTAAAATAAGCACTGTACTGCTAACCACAAGGTGAGCAGTTCAAACCCACCAGTCACTCTTCAGAAACCTATACAGGGTTACTCCGAGGTGGAATCCTCTCGTAAACACTTAATACCAACAAGAAGATAATTCTTAACAGCATAATGCTCACGGCAGGTTTTTTTTTACTAATTTATCTAAACTCCAGGGCACTCAACAATAAAATCTAAGCAGTTTGGCTTTAAGAAGACTTTTTGTTGTTAAGTGCCGTTAAATCGGTTCTGACTCATAGCGACCCTGTGTATGAGTTTCCGAGGAGCAGCTGATGAGTTTGAACAGAAGACCTTTGAGTTCAAACCAACCTTGCAGTCTAGCTCATTAACCCAAGGAGATATTTTTGGTTATAGGTTTAAATGCAAGTTTCAGGGGTTCAGTCAAACTTCTTGACTTCCGGAGTCCATGATGATTTAAAATTCTGTTCTATATTACCCTCTTTTAGATCAGAATTTTTTATGAAATCAAAGTGTTCAATAATGGTAGCCAGCTCTGGTCTTATATGGCAGAAGAGGCATTTATTCTTGGAGGCAATTAACCACACATTCCACATCTCCATTTATTTGGATGTTGTTTGTTGGTCCAGTGGTAAGGATTTTAGTTGTACATTATCAACCTCAACAACTACACTTTCTTTCTTCCTTCCTTCCTCTCTTTATTTTTGTTGTGTAAACACCTGTATATGTCACACAACTTTTGCCAGTTCATCTTTTTAACAATACAACTTATTGACAGTCTTTACAATAATTGGCTGTGCGACCCTACACTTAATAGTGATTAGCTCCCCCTTTCCCCTCCCTCCTTTTTTTGTCTTTAACTGAAGTCATAAAATACTTGTCCTTTTGTTATTGACTTATTTCACAGGGTCACTATGAGTCAGAACTTACCCAGTGGGACTTAACAACAACAGGAGGTAGAACAGGTACTTGACATGTTATTAGAGTAATTAACTGGGATGTTTATGAAACCTTGATCCTAAACCTCCAAACCAAGAAACCAAATCCCATGATGTTTTTGTTGTTTGTTGTTAGGTGCCCTCGAGTCGGTACCAACTCATAGCGACCCTATACACAACAAAATGAAACACTGCCCAGTTCTGGGCTAACCTCATAATCATTGCTAAGCCTGAGCCCATTGCTGCTGCTACTGTGCCAATCTATCTTGTTAGGGGTCTTCCTCTTTTTCTCTGACCTTTCACCTTATCAAACATGATACTCTTCTCTAGTGACTAGTCCCTCCTGACAGTATGTCCGAAGTCTAAGATACAAAGTCTGGTCATCCTGGCTTCTAAGGAGCACTCTGGCTGTACTTCTTTCAACGCAGATCTATTTGTTCTTTTGGCAGTCCATGGTACTTGTAAAATTCTCCTCCAACACCACAACTCAAATGCATCAATTCTTCTATGGTCTTCCTTACATACTGGCCAACTTTTGCATGCTTATTTCACAGGTTATTGAAAACACCATAGCTTGGGTTAGGCGCACCTTAGTCCTCAAACTACATCTTTGTTCTTGAGCCCTTTAAAGAGGTCTTTGCCACAGATTTTCCCAAAGCAATATGTAGTTTGATTTCTTGACTGCTGCTTACATGATTGTTGATGGTTGATCCAAGCAAAATGAAGTCTTTGATAACTTCAATCTTTTCTCCATTTATATGGGATTTTGTTTGTTGGTCCAGTGGTGAGGATTTTAGTTGTACATTATCAGCCTCAGCAACTACGTTTACTTTCTTCCTTCCTTCTCTCTTTATTTTTGTTGTTGTAAATACCTGTATATGTTACACAACTTTTGCCAGTTCAACTTTTTAAACAGATGATTTATTTCACTCAGTATGTCTTCTCCTTCTATCCATATTGTAGCATGTAACAATACTTCACTTATCCTGTTGCCTAAGTAGTATTTCATTATACTTGTGTACCACGTTTTCTTTATCCAGTCATCTGTTGGTTAGCATTTAGGTTGTTTCTACGTTTTGTCTAGCTGTTGTGGATAGTGCTGCAGTGAACACTGATGTATGCTTCTCTAGTTTCAAGTCTTGGTAAGAGTAGAATTGCTAGGTCATATGGTAGTGCTATTTTTAAATTTTGAGGAACTGCCACACTATTTTCCATAATGACTGTACTAGTTTTCATTCCCATAAGCAATGGATAAGGGTTCCAATTTCTCCACATCCTTGCCAACAGTTGAAAAACTTTTTAGTCATTCCATTGTTATTGTTAAGTGTCATCGAGTTGGTTCAGATTCATAGCAATTCTGAATAGGATTTCCAAGAAATAGCTGGTAAGTTTGAACTGCCAACCTTGTGGTTCAAATTGACCTTGCGTTCCAGTGCTTATCTTACAGCACCACATCAGGACTCTTTGTTGTTGTTAAGGGCCATTTAGTCATTTGCAACTCATGGCAACCCTGTATAGGGTTTCCATGGAGCAACTGGTGAGCCTGAACCGCCGACCTTGTGGTTCAAACTGACCTTGCATTCTACTGCTTATTCTACAGCACCACACCAAGACTATACACCAGGATTCTGTTGTTGTTGTTATTGTTATTAAGTGTCATCAAGTTGGTTCTTACCCATTGCAACCCTGTGTAGGATTTACAAAGAGCGACTGGTGGGTTTGAATCAGCACCTTTGAGGTTCAAGTCAACCTTTCAGTCCACTGCTTTATCCTGTAGCACCAGGTCTCTATTGGGAGTGAAATAATATCTAACTGTGGTTATGATTTGCATCTTTCTGATGGCTAATTATGCTGAGCATCTTTTTATGTTTATTGGATTTTTGCATGTT
>NW_006408871.1:2170004-2172977 GCF_000296735.1 Chrysochloris asiatica | reverse complement strand
TTATACCCTGCCACTTTGCTGAATCTTCCAATGAGGTCTAGTAGCTTTTTTACTGAGTCTTTGGGGTTTTCTACATATAGGATCATATCGTCTTTTGCCCATTTTTTGACAGGGTTATTTGTCCTTTTGTTGTTAAATTTTTAGAAATTTTATATTTATATTGGTTATCAGATTCTAGTTGGATTGTGGTTCTGAAGATATTCTCCCATTTGACAGGTTGTCTTTTAACTTTTTTTCATGATTATAGAATTTATTTGGAAACTTAAGAGGTTATAATTCAGTATCAGAAATTCTCACAGTTGTTTGGTCAGGACAGCCTCTTCTAGCTGTGCCTGCTGGCACACCTCTCCCTGCTCCTAAGCTCCTCAGCTGAGTTGCCCCTTGGCCTGTGCCCTACTTGAGCAATGTTAAATAACTCTTTTTAGTGCTGCTGATCAATACCCAAAGAGCATGACACTTTACCACAAGCTTCAGCCCAAAGATGCTCAATTCTAGTTCTGTGCATCTGCAAACCTAGTTCCTTCACTCTGCAAGTGAGCCTCCTGTCCAAAGGCACATAGCTTTACTCTCTCTGTGGGCCAGGAAGTCCATAGTTATATCTTGGTTCTGCTACTGCTCCACCGCTTCTACTCTTCTAGTGTCACAGCTAGTGTCATAGGTCTGTCTCCTGAATCTAGAAGGTTTAGCATTCAGGGATCTTAGGGTCCAAAAGATGTACTCCTCTCTTGGCTCTTCTTTCTCCATGATAGTGAGAAACCCCATCCTATTCTGAGATGGCTCATTTTAAACCCATCTTATCTTTTTTTTTTTTTAATGCAGTCTTTTGATTTTGATGAACAAAAGTGTAATTTTTATAAGTCTCTGTCTTTTGCTGTTTGTGCTTTTGTTATTATATTAGAAAAACCATTGTTAAAAGCTAGGCCTGACAGTGTTGCCCCTTCTTTTTCTTCTAAGAACTTTTTGGGTTTAGTTTGCATATTTGGGCCCTTAATCCATTGTGAATTTTTGTGTATGGTATGAGGCATTTTTATGCATGTTGAATTTCAAACATGCCAGATTTTGACGCTGATAATTCTTGTTATTTTGATGCTAGTTTATTTATAGACCACAATTTAGAATTGTTACACTTTGCCTTTTACTACACAATGAACAACAAAAAAACCAATAGTCACTGAATATGGCAGTAATTTTTACAAAAGCTTAAAGTCAAGGTGGTCTTTCTCATGCAGAGCTGCTGCTGCTGTTGTTGTTGTTGTTAGGTGCCATCGAGTCAGTTCCAACCCATAGTGGCTGGTGTGCTTGAACCACCAACCTTGTAGTTCAAACCAACTTTGCAGTCTAGCATATCAAACCGCCAACTTTTAGGTTAGCAGTTGAGTGCTTAATAGTTGCACCACCAGGACTGCTTAATTTTTGCCTACTCTCTGTAAAAATAATGTTACTAGGGTTTATGTAATTATAGAGCCTGTCTTTATGGAATATTCATAGTTGATTTGTCTTGTCATTTCTTCTATTACAGTTACACTGTTATACTGGTGTCATCTTCTTTGAATATGAATTCTTTTTGTTCTTCAATAGTGCTCTGAAGTTCTTTCAGGGCCTCCAGAGTCTTTCCCCCCCAGATAATCAACTCCTCTTCTCCAAGTGCTTTCTATTATATCTATTGTATTAGGTTTTGTCTTACACCAGAACTATTGAATCTAAATCTAAATGTGGCACTTTTTATTTATTCCTGTTAAATTTTGTCTAACTTGCTGTGGTGATCAGTTCATTCCAATATACTGTATATCTCCTTGTTTTTAATTACTTAAAATTTGAAAATATGCTAACATTTGGGTTATAATCATTTTTAGTGAAAACGTTGAGCAGGATAAAACTGTCTAGCATTAAAATTTTACTTGGAGAATCTCAGATGAAGAACTAACGCCAGAAGACAGTAGTCATTATACAAAATTAATTTTTAAAAATCCTGAATGAATCCCTTGGAAAATGCAACATTCCTCATTTGTCCTGTGATACAAGAAAAAAAAACCTCTGGAGAACTCAGTCTCAGCCATGTGATTCTGAGTTACATCAGTAAAATTAATAAAATGTATAAAAATGGTAACTTGGTCGAAGGACAAGTACATTTTTGTTCTAACTCTATTTAACAAGGTAGTAAAGTAAATTACTTCATTTAACTAATACTTTTTAATTAAAAGAAAAAAAGAATTAAAATTTTATTTTTTATTTAAAAAAATTTCAAACCCTCAAAAAGTTGAAGGAACAGTATAATGAATACTTGTATAACTCTATCATAACTTTTGTTAGCCTTTTCCACAGTGATTAAATCTCTTACATCAAACATACACAGACCTACACCTACGTTTCTTGCTGAACTATCCAAATGTAATTTGTAGACATTGTGACACTTTATTCCAAGTACTTTAGCCTACATCATCTAAGAGCAAAAATGTTGTTTTGCAGAACCACATCATTGCTACTGCACCTAGAAACATGATAGTAACAAAAATATTGTGCAATACACAGTCTGTACTAAATTGTTCAAACGTATACTTGATGTCTGGTGTTTAAAAACAGAATCCAATGTTTATGCATTGACATTAACTTGTATGTCTTTTTAGACTTTCCCAACCTAAAACTGTCCCCTGACCTCTTGTAGAACCTTCCCTGTTCTGGCATTGTAGACTGTTTCTTCATCAGTCAGTCCTTGCCAACCACTTCCAGCAAGAATAGCACATAAGTTATGTTGAGAACCTCCCAATGCATTGCATAAAGAGACACATTCCACTATTAGGAATGCCAAGTTTGACCACTGAATTAAGAGGTTGTTCCTAGGTCTCGCCATTATAAAGATTAGTTTTCCATTTTGTGACAATTAAGTAGGCTGTGGGCTGATTCTTTGAGGCTCTAACCTTCCAATTAATTGTCTAGCATTCACTGATGATCCTTGCCTCCATCCATTATTACACA
>NW_006408871.1:2168082-2169648 GCF_000296735.1 Chrysochloris asiatica | reverse complement strand
ACAACAACAAGTGAAACTGAAGTTACTCAAGTGAAACAATTTCATTATTTTCCCCAGAATCAAATAATGTATTTTTCTTGGTTTTCTAATTTAGATAGATCAGATCAAAGTAACTATTTGAAAATTTTCAGGCTAATTTTAGTAGTAGTAGTTACTAATTTATTATAAATTTAATTTCTAATATTCAGAAAATAACAAAGTTTTAAAAACTAGAATACTAACTTAATGCCCTAAAGTGATATATGACTCCAATGCTGTGGGATTAAAGAGTGCACACTTTTTGCTGCTAAGTAATTGCAGTACAGTGAATGATTTAAAGTGACTGTTTAAACCGAAGTATTTCTAACTGCCACCAAATGACTGAGTGGGACCATGCAGATTGGGCGTATTTCCTCTTTTCCTGGTGGGTCTAGGTGAGAGAATGTGGGAGAAGATGCTGATAGGATTATATGATTCAATTGTAAGTGATGGTAACAGGGCTAACTGTGATTGTAAAAACTTGGGAAAATAGGTCAATTTTGTTATCCTACTGGGTAGAACAAATCATCTCAGAAATAGGAGAAGGGATTTCACTATCATCAAGGAAGAAGAGCTAGGAGTGAAGCGTCCATCCATTAGACCTTGAGATCTCTTTGGTGTTGCATCTCCTCGATCCAGCTACAGAGATCTGTGATACCAGAGAAGTGGCAGCAGCAGAACCAAGAGCCAGAATGGTGGACTTCCTGTCCCATGAAGTGAATAAAGCTGAGTGCTTTTGGGTAGGATGCTCCTTTATGGTATGGGGTACCTCCAGGCACTTTATCTGGAGAACTAGAACTGAGTGTCTTTTGGGATAAGGTTTACAGTGGAATGGAGTGTCCTTTGGGCATTTATTGGCAGCCCTAAAGGAGCTTTGTAACATTGCCTGAGCAGGGCAGACACCACAGACCAGAGAAAAACTTGCCTGTGGCCATGACTGGGAAGAGGCTGTCCTGACTGAAGAACTGTGTCTTGAGCATTTCTGATGCTGACTGTAATCTGTTTACTTCCTGAATAAACTCCACAATCATGAGTATTGTCTGTTAGCTCTGTTGGGGCCATCGGAATGAATTATCAAACCAAACAGAGAAGTAGAGGGTTCTTTGGGAGGGACAGCTGATGTCAGAATTGGTGAAGAAGATTGGAGGTTGAAGACATGTCTGACCTCTGCCTTGGGCTGATGCTGATGGTAATTCTCCTTCTCCTCACTTTTGAAGTCAGAGAAGATCAGACATTACCCTCATGTCATTTTTAAATGTCTGCATTATGTACTTTAAATGTCAGTATTGAATTAAAAATATAGGTGTCTGTGTTTAGGTATCTTCAGGTATGCTACAGTACTGACAAGGAAGAAAAAACTGTAAACCTCCTTCCAAAAATTTAGCAATGAAAGTTCTATGGATCACAGTGGTTCTGTTCAATGTGCACAGGGTAGCATAAAATCAGGGAACAACTTAACAGCACTTAGCATTATAGTTAAATGTTTGTTTTTATGGAGTGGCATAAAACCCAAATCAAACCCATTGCCATCAGGTAGATTCTGGCTCA
>NW_006408871.1:2165208-2167787 GCF_000296735.1 Chrysochloris asiatica | reverse complement strand
GGATCTATTGTTCTTAAGTGCTGTCAAATCGGTTCCAACCCACAAAGACCCTGTATAGGGTTTCCAAGGAGTGACTGGTGAGCTTGAACCACCGACATTGCATTCAAATTGACTTTGCAGTCCAGCGCATTAACCCACAGCGCTATACCAGGGCTTTAGTGACCTGATAAGACAGAGTAAAACTGCCCCATAGGATTTCCAAGAATGTAAATCTTTATACTGAAGCAGATTCCACATCTTTCTGCTTTGCAGTGACTGTTGGGTTCAAACCAGAGGTCTTTTGGTTAGCAATCAAGTGCTTTAACTATGCACCCCTAGGGCTCCCTATGGAATGGTATCTTGTTGTTAAGTGCCGTCAAGTTGGTTCCGACTCATAGAATTCCTGTATAGGGTTTCCAAGGAGTGACTGGTGAGCTTGAACCACCGACATTGCATTCAAACTGACCTTGCAGTCCAATGCATTATCCCATAGCGCCACACCAGCACTCCATGGAATGAAATACACAGTGTTAAAGTACTTTACATATATCTTACCAGGCATTAGCACTCAACTATAAGGTCAGTTTGAACTGCAAGGTTGATGGTTCAAACTCACCAGCCATTACTTGGAAATCATACACAGCATCACTTGGAGTTGGAACGGATTCAACGGCACTTGACAACAACAATAGTATATACCAAGGAGCCCTGGTATCATAATGGATTACAAGCTGGGCTGCTAATAGCAGCATCAGCAGTTTGAATCAACCAGTTGCTTTGAGAGAGAAAGATGAGGTTTTCTGCTCCTGTAAAGATTTACAGCCTCGGAAACCCTATACAGGGTCACTATGAGTTGGAACTTACTCAGTGGCACCAATCACCATAGTATTTACTAGCTTTGATGGCCCTGCTTGATACAGACTGGGCTGCTAATTGCATGGTTGGCAGTTCAAACCCACCATGGTAGAAAGATGAGGCTTTCTGCTCCCATAAAGCTTTATAGCATCGGAAACCCTATTTAGGACTGCTGTGAGTCAGAACTGACTGGATAACAATGGGTTTGGTTTTGCTTATAATATATACCATGCCCTGGAGCTCTGGCAGTGTGGTAGTTACGAGTTGGGCTACTAACCTTAAGGTCAGCAATTTGAAACTATCAGCTGTTCCATGGGGGAAAGATAAAGCTTTCTGGTCTCATAAAGATTTACAGCTTTGGAATTCCTACACAGGGTCACTATGAGTCGGAACCAACTCCACAGCACACTACCACCACCACCTATATGCCATACCCTGTACATAGTGGATCTAAAACTGGTATTTCCCTTCTTCCTTTTCTACCACTCCCAAATGCATTGCCTTTGAAATATAGGTTCCTTTTTTAAAGACTAATATGACAGCTGTAAAGTATATTTTTCTACCACTTGTCTGTCGGGTTGTCAAACTGTGGTGGCTTGAATGTTATTCTGGTGCTGGTAACTATGCTATCGGTATTTGAAATACCAACAGGATCACTCATGGAGGACAAGTTCCAGCAGAACTTCCAGTCTAAGGCAGACTGTGAAGAAAGGCCTGGTAATATACTTTCAGGAATTAGCCAATGAAAACCCTTTGGATCACAACAGAATATTGTCCAATATGGTGCTCAAGATGAGGCCCCACAGTTAGGCACTCAAAATACACAGTGGCTTACTAATGGACTCGAGCATACCAACAATTGTGAAGATGGCATTGGACGGGGCAATGTTTCATTCTGTTGCTCATGGAGTTACCATGAGTCATAGCAGACTATAGGAATTAACGACAGCAATGATGTCTATTAAAAAAATAAACTGAAACATGAAGACATTTAGTCTGTTGAGCTTGTCTTCATTGTGTGAAGACATTGTGTATCACCTGACAGTTAGGATTTCTGATTTATATACTTGCTATTCGTCTACTATCTTTGGTCTGGTAGAACTGATAACCACATTAGAATTAAGGTAAGTGTTCAGTAGGTCCCAGGGCTAGGAATGTTGTAGATCATATCAAACCTTCCTGGAGTTACTTTTATATAACTTTGTTTAAAGTTAATTTGTTGTCATGAAGTGGAGCATGTCATAATGATGACAGTAATTATATTTTAATACTTGATATTATTGTTCAATGCCACTGAGTTGATTCCAACTCATAGCAACCCTACATAGCGATTCTAAGGAGCGGCTAGTCGGTTTGAACCGCCGACCTTAGTAGTTAGCAGTCCAGTGCTTATCCTACAGTACCACACCAGGACTCCATTTTAATAAGTAGTAGTTGTACATCCCACACGATATTATTGTTAAATGTCGAATCAGTTCTGACTCATAGCAATCCTGTATAGTTTTTGAGGAGCAGCTGGTGAGTTTGAACCACTGACTTTGTGGTTAGCAATCTGGTGCTTTTCTTACAGTGCCACACTCAGACTCCATATCTCACATGGGAGTTGTCTAGTTATTGTAGCTAGTTTACTTGATTTGTGATAATATATTTTATTTGTTTAAATTATTAGCGCAATGCATTTCAATACTCTTGAGTAATATTTTGTGAGGGCTTGGTTTCTTTTTTCTTTTATTAATTTTTTTATT
>NW_006408871.1:2161874-2163562 GCF_000296735.1 Chrysochloris asiatica | reverse complement strand
AATATGTAATAATTTTAACTACCAAAGGACACATAATTTGTTGCATGTCAAGAATAGACAAATAGCTGTTCTGGCAACATTTTTCTATGTCTACTAAGTTTCTATATAAAATGATGTATAAATACAACCCGTTGAAACTCTAAAAATAAGGCTTATTCATAGATTGTAAAATTTGTATATTCTACCTCTCATATCAACTTATGATTTTAGGAAAGAGAAAATGTGCCACTTAATCTTACAAAACAAAATAAATTTATACTACTGTTTTTTTCTTTAAACCTAGACAATATGATGTTGTAGAAACTTCAGAGCATTATAAGAGCCGATGGAGATCTATAAGGATTCTATATCTTACCATGTTTCTCAGCAGTGTAGGTAAGTGTTAGAAATTAAATATGATTTTAAAAATTTAGATAAAATTTCATATGTTTAGCTTATTTTTATTGATACATAACATACAACAGTAATATTAATTTGTATAGCTTGATGTATTTTGAATTACTAACATTATTTCTGACAACCTTTGCTAAAAAGTAAAACTACACAAGGAAAAGTTTTCAAAATATTAATACCCATATGTCATTGTTGTTGTTAGGTGCTTTTAAATTGGTTCCAATTCATAGCAACCCTCTGCACAACAGACTGAAACCCTGCCATGTGTACATGCTGTCCTCACAATTGTTGTTATGTTTGAATCCATTTTATGTTAAAATGGATAAGAAATGAAAATATTTAAGGTTTATTACTACTGTGATAATTTTTATGGGATTGTTTGAGGTGAGTTTTTTTTTCTTTTTTTCTACATTTAGTCCCTCAAGTCTATAGGTAGTAAGTTTTTTGTTTGTGTTTTATGATTTAGGTGAAAGTTTATAAAGCAAATTGGTTTTTCACTCAACAATTGATACACATTTTGTTTAGTGACATTGACTATAGTCTTCATAGTATAACTGGTGTGGTGCTCTGAGTTAATGTGCTGGACTGCAAGGTGGGTTTGAATTGCAAGGTCAGTGGTTTAAGCTTACCAGTTGCTCCTCAGAAATCCTACACAGGGTTGCTGTGAGTCAGAACTGATTCAATGGCACTTAACAACATTCCCACTTCTTCCCTGTGTTTACTGTTTCCAATTCTCCTTCTTTTGTATTCCTTCCTGCCTTCGAAGTATATCCCTGGGCAACTGCTGCCCTTTTGATCTCATATTGGTTGTACTAAGGAGTAGTGTTTTTGTTCACCAATTTGACAATAGCAACTGGAAAATTTTTCCTGTTTCTGTATGTACAGTTCAGTAACATTGAGTATAGTCTTTGACTTCTGCAACCAGGTCTGTCTATGGTGTGGCTGAGATTTGAGTCATGGAGATAAGTTGAGTTTCAGGCTTGAAGGGTGTCTAATGGCCATTGTCTTCAGGGGACTAATTTTTATTTTATTTATTTTGTTGTTGTTAAGAATATACACAGCATACAGGGTGGATAGGGATGGGCAACTTAGAGATTGACTACCTAAAAAGGGGGGATGGGGCACAAAGTGACTGGCTTACAAGTTTTCAAGAGGGAGTTTAGTTTCAGAGTATGTAGGGGTAGGTAGAATCCCCACTGAATAGTTCTCATCTTGTCTAGATGGTTCTGGTGAAAAGATATGGGGATAAGATTCTTATGATTCAATACTGAGTAATTGTTATCATTACTAATTGC
>NW_006408871.1:2159414-2161089 GCF_000296735.1 Chrysochloris asiatica | reverse complement strand
AACAACAACAACAACAGCATTGTAAATTTGATCCCATGTAAATAGTTCTTAAAAGAGCACAATGTTCAAGGCAGACATTTCTTACTAGTTAAACTATTATTTGGTTTTAAGAAGACTTTAGGGGATATTTTTGGTTTAAGATTTAAAGATTATACCTGGACAGTAGTTACACGGGTTCACCTGCCTTCATGACTCCAGAAAGTCTAGAGTCTATGAGAACTTGAAATTCTGTTCTGTATTGCCTCCCTTTTGATCATGATTCTTCTATAGAATTTTTGAGCAAAAAAAATGTTCAGTAATGGTAAGTAGGCACCATCTTCTGGTTCTTATGATCTTCTAACAAAGGAGGCGGTTCATTGAGGCAATTAACCACATATTCTACTTCCTTCTCCTATTCTTGACTCCTTCCTCTGTTCTTCCAGGCAAATACAGACCAATTGTTACACAGGCACTAATTTTTTTGTTTTTGTTTTTGTTTTTTTTTACACTTTCTACTGTAAACTGACTGAAGGTTTACAGAGCAGATCATCAGTTTTACATCCAACAAATCACACACTTTGTTTTATCTCAGTGATTGCAATCCCTTCCATGTAACAACAGTTGTCTCACTTCTTCCCTGTGATTTCTATTCTTCCCTCCTTCCCAACTCCTCTGAACCTTGTCCCCAGGTAAATGTTGCCCTTTTGATCTTGAATGGTTGCCATCCATGTTGAGAATACCTCATTAATGTTGTTGTCTATCTTATATGCCTATCCACTGCTTTGTTGAAAATTGAGCCATAGGGTGAGTTCTATTTTAGACCTGAAGAGTAGACAAGGGCCATGTTCTCAGGTCTCTCCAATCTCTTTCTGACAACTAAACTGTTTTTTATAATTTTGAGTTTTGTTCCTTATTGTCTCTCACTCTATCTGGGGCATTCTAATGTGATCCTTTTCAAAGAAGCTGGTAGTTACCATCTAGTTCTTATGAGCTCAGTCGTGATGCCTTATGTTCACATGTTACATTAGAGCATTGGACTAATTGATTCCAAGCATCTTCAAGTTTCATCACTCTTCTTCCACGCATGGACAGACAAATAGCTACACCTTAGATGGTCAGTCATGAGCTTTTAGGATCCCAGTCTCTACTCACCAAAGTAGGATGTAGAACACTGGCTTTGTGGACTATGTTATGTCATTGATTATGGTGTCTCCTGAGACTTAGACCCCAGGCCCAGCAACTTGTTTCCTCGAGGTGTTTGGCAATGTCTAAGCAGTTTTCATCATTTTGTCTCCTGTATGCTCTACCACATTCACAGGTGTGTTTTCAGCAGAGGTAAATAACCATGTACAAATATCCTCTGTCAAACCCTTAGAGATTTATGTGTATACTCCCTACCTTTCTCCCCTACCCCTTCAGCCTGCAAATCTGTCCTTGAATCTACGCTTAGAACACTGTTGTTGCAGGATTGTGTATATAACAGTATTTACCTCTATCTCCTTTAACCCTTGCATCCCTCCCTATGTCTTCATCGCCCTTTTGCCAACTTCTCCTTGTAATATATTGCCTTCCCTGTCACCTGAGTTAATACGTCTACCCTCTAGCCAGTGAATCATTCTCTCTTCCCTCCCACCCTTGGTAACCATCAAAAAATGTTTCTTTAGCATGAAAACCTTTTCTTGAGTTTTTACAATAG
>NW_006408871.1:2157561-2158069 GCF_000296735.1 Chrysochloris asiatica | reverse complement strand
AAAAAAAACCTTTCCAGTCTATGGGCTTTCTTTTTAATCTTTTGGTGAAATTCTTTGATGTGCATATGTTTCTAATTTTAGGAGGTCCCAGTCATCTATTTTGTCTTCTGCTGTTTGTGTGCTTTTACTTAAGTTTGCTAGTTTATTTATGCCATATATCAGAGCCCCTAAATTTGTCCCTGTATTTTCATTGATGATCTTTATAGTTCTAGGTTTTACATTTAGGTCTTTAATCCATGTTTGTTGGGGTCCTGCCTCAACAAGGGGGTGAGTACACGAAGGTGGGGTATCTGGCGACGAGAGAGAGAGAGAGAAAGCGAGAGAGAGAGAGAAAACAGACACAAAGAAGACAGACACACAGGTTTGATGCAAGCTGCCAGACAGACTGTTCGGTAGCAGACATTGCACTCAAAACTAACTCTAGGTGGGATGTCTGGAGGGATGAGAGAGAAAGAAACACTCAAGAGACCAGAGTGGATACAAGCTGACAGGCAGATAGTCCTGCTGC
>NW_006408871.1:2154960-2155881 GCF_000296735.1 Chrysochloris asiatica | reverse complement strand
TTGTGAAGTGCCGTTGAGTTGGTTCCTACCCATAGAGATCCTGTATAGGGTTTCCAGGGAGCGGCTGGTAGGGTTGAAGTGCCAGCCTTGTGGTTCAAACTGACTTTGCAGTCCAGTGCATTAACCCACAGCACCACACTAGGACAATATATATACATATATATTTATGTTTGTATTGTTAATTGAGTGAAGGTTTATAGAGCAGATCATCAGTTTTACATTCAGCAAATCATAGACATTGTTTCATTATAATGATTGCAATCCCCTCCATGTACCATCAGTTAACAGTATTTACCTCTATTTCCTTTAACACTTACATTGTGTCTCCTGATACCTTGATCTTTCCTCTGCCAATCTCCCTATTTTGTATTACCTGTCAATATTAACATGTGTCGACCCTCATGAATCATTCTCTACCCCTAAACCCCCAGTAACCATCATTGAATGTTTCATTCAGAAAGAAAATCTTTTCTTAACTTTTTACAACAGTGGTTTCATACAATCTATGTCTTTTTGTGATTGACAATTTCTTTCAGTATAATGTCCTACAGTTTCATCAATGCCATGAGTTGTTTTTCAGATTCATTGTTATTCTTCAGTGTTACATAATATTCCATTGTGTGTATGCACCAAAGTTTGGTTATCCATTCTTCTGTTGATGTCATTTAGGCTAGCTCCATCCTTTTGTTATTACAATGAACATGGGTATACATATATCTAGTCATGTTATAGCTTTTATTTTTTTAGAATATAAATCAAGTAGAGGGATTGCTGGGTGAAATGGTAGTTCTATTTCCAACTTTTTTTATTGTTTTGATTATTTTTCTAATATTGAACCATCTCTGCATACCTGGTATGAATCCCACTTGGTCATGAAGTATTTTTTTAATATATTGTTGGATTCCATTGGCTAAGGTTTTT
>NW_006408871.1:2121210-2125543 GCF_000296735.1 Chrysochloris asiatica | reverse complement strand
CATGGACTACCAAAAGAATAAACAGATCTGTATTGGAAGAAGTGCAGCCAGAGTGCTCCTTGGAGGCCAGGATGGCCAAACTTCATCTCTCATTCTTTGGACATATTGTCAGGAAGGACCAGTTGCTGGAGAAGGATTATCATGTTTGTTAAGGTGGAGGGTCAGAGAAAAAGAGGAAGAACCCCAGCGAGATGGATTGGCAAAGTGGCAGCATCAGTGGTCTCAAACTTGACAACAATTGTGAGATGGCTCAGGACTGGGTAGTGTTTCCTTCTGTTGTGCATAGGGTCGCTATTAGTATCAACTTGATGGCACCTAGCAACAATAATCATTTTATAACAATGATAGCAATCAATAGTGTGACATTTACTTAATGCTTTCTTGGTATTTAATGATCAAAAAGATTGACACTCATATAGTGTCATTTTTCATGTATTCACAGTTTGAACTGTTTATTACTAAAAGTAATATGCTCTGGTAGTTGATGCATTTACTATTAAAATGATCTTATGTGCTTTTTACATTCATCATAAGAAAATAGTGATGTATCATTGACCAAAATTTATTATTTCATCTAAAGCCAAATGAAAAGATTTTTATACACCAAAGTATAATTTCTTTTACTTTGTATTGTTTTATCTTTTCTTAGGAAATGTGGCAGTTGTTAGATCATATATTGCTGGTGCTACTTCTCTTCAAGAAAGAACAAGTGCCATGGCAAACACAAGTGCATGTCAAGCAATAGGTTTTATTCTTGGTCCAGGTAGGTATCTTTACATGTCATTACTTGAATTTGCACTGGGAAACTTTTGAGATTCAAATATTAAGTGAAGTCCAGTTATAAAACAACATTGTTAAAGAGAAACTGAGGGAAATAATTACTTTTGGAACTAGCATCTGGGTTCAACTCTTTATGTGTCTTCACTCATTTAACCTTAATGACTAGGTGCTATCAGAAGCATTTTACAACTGAGGATAACATGGTATAGAGAAGTAAAGTAAATGATCCAAAATAGTGCAGACTTAACTTGTGTGATACAAAGTACATATCCTGTTAAACAGTCATGTAGTTTGCCACTACATAGAACTTTGCTTTCTTTTTCCATGTTTATTGGAAACAAAACTCTTTACACTGAAGGATTTAAGGGAAAATATAGGCGATTCTTTGCCTTTTTACCTTTAAGACTTTTCTAAGGTCTTCTTGCAGCCTTCTATTTTTTTTGTATAATAAGATGTTAATGAGATTTTTATACTTTCCAAGGACTAATTTTCTGCTAAATGAGTAGGGAAATTAGTACTGTTTTTATGTCTAGAATACCTTTAGAAACTAGACATAGTTATTACAATATACCTCAGATACTGAGTTGTGAACATCATCAATATTAATCTAATTCAGTTAATTTCATCATAAACCATCACTACCATCGTCCTGCCAGTTTCCATTACTTCCTTCTGTTCAGCCAAGAAAAGACTCAATAGAAAGAATCTAATTTATCATTCATAAAAATTTAACAGTTTAGTATTCTGGAATAAATATAAGTACAAATGCAGAATTATTGAACCTTACACCATATCGTCAAACATAAAAGAACATGATCTAAGCCTTTTTAATTTATCATTCTACCTTCAGGAGCCCTGGTGTAGCGCTGCAGGATAATGCACTGGATCACAAGGTTGGTTTGAACTGCAAAATCTGTGGTTCAGACTCACTAGCCACTTCTCGGAAACCTTATACAGAGTCACTATGAGTTGGACCCGACTTAATGGCACTGAACTACAACAACACCCTCAGTACCTACCTAGTACAGTAACTGGCATAGGCTTAGATTCTCAGTAAATATTTAAACCACCCAAAAAGCATTTTAAAAATGATCTCATTTACTGGTGGAACCCCGAGACTATGGCCCTTGATCATCCTTCAGGTCTGGAAGTGAACTCACCCCCATGGCTCAATTTTTAACAAAGCATTAATTAGGTATATGGGTGGATGTGAGGAACAACCACACTAGTGAGGTATGCACACTATAGAATGGTCAACCATTTGAGATCAAAGGGCAGCATTTTACCTTAGGGCAGAATTCAAAAGGGTAGGAGAAAGAAGGAAGAATGGAAATAAGAAGCACAGGGAATTTTGAAGAGGGATAAGTGATGTTACATTGAGGGATTTGCAATTAATATGAAATAAAGTATATAATTTTTTTATTATAAAACTGATGATCTGCTCTGTAAGCATTCAGTTCACTAACTAAATAAATAGATGATCTTATTTAAACATTATGTACTAGACATGAGTAAATGTAGCCCTGAAGAGATTATATGACTTTCAACAAGCACTAACATTTATTGAGTGCTTCCTATGTGCTATGCATTATTCTAAGTGCTTCATGGGCTGTCTTATATAATCTTGACCCTAAGGTTGTATATGCAAATTATTGGCAGAGCTAGATCTTGAACCCAAGTCAGAACAGCAAACCAGTACTCTTCTAATCTGAGTTTTACCACAAATTCCGAATTTAAAATGACATTAAATATAATTTGAGTGACACATGATAGGGCTTCTAAAAGTTCATGGAAAATTAAAAGTAAAAGATAATTTCCTATAATGACATTAATCTTTTCTAATTGATGTATGGAAGAAATTCTATAAATTGTTTATGGAGGTATGTTAATTTTTCCCCCTATAGGAGATGCTGGCAAGTTATTTAATGGATGATTCTTTATATTTCCTATGTATATCTTTCTGTGCTTTATAAAAAGGATAGTTGTTTTTCATTTCACTCCCCTGCTACCATAAAACCAATGACCTCCCTTTTAGTGCTTTATTCCCTTATTTAGGATATAGGATATAGATGAGTGGTTTCATAATGTTATGTCTAGTTCTATGGTCCAACTCTCTCCCCTTTAGGGCTATACTCCCTCTCTTTAGAATACGGGGTATAGATGGATGATTCCATAATGTTATTTCTAATTCTATCGTAAACTTCTAACATATTTTTTTCTAGCCTGCCTTATGTACAATAATCCATCTGTATATATTTTGTTTTAATCAGTTTTTCAGACTTGTTTTGCGCTCATTGGTGAAAAAGGTGTGACGTGGGATGCTATTGATCTGCAGATAAACATGTATACAGCACCAGTTTTACTTGGCGCCTTCTTGGGAGTTTTAAATATTATTCTGATCCTTACTGTATTAAGGTAATTAGAAAAAATGAAATTACTTTTGTAAATTATGAAGTTAAGTGAGACTTATCACTGTTGAAAGCACTGGACTGGTAACCCCCAGCCTTTCAGTTAGCAGTCCAGAGCTTATCCTACGGCTCCACACTAGTACTCTGTTTCTTTAGAGTGCTTTATCCAGGAGTCCAAACACACTTATAACTAATATTTGGAAATCACCTTACTAAGTAAGGTAGATCATGTATGCTTTTAGTAGAATTGAATATTTAAAAAATTGTATATAGTAATATAATAAGAATTAGAACATCTGTATTTATATTGATTATATTTTATTAATTATAATTGTATTACTCAGAAGTCATTAGATTATATTAGAATATGAAAAAATAGAATGCTAGTAATAAATTTAGGCCATTTATTTATTACACTAAGCCTTTTTTATACATCTAATTTTTATTGAAAAATGGATTTATAGAATAACTTGCTAGTCTACATGAACTATGTATTTTCATGGAAACTGAAAATAACAAGTATTGTGAAAGCATTAATGTTAACTGAAATGTGGTTAAATGTTTCATGTTTTCTTTTTAAGAGAGCATCGTGTGGATGACTCAGGACGACAGTACAAAAGCATTAATTTTGATGAAGGTACTATTATCCTGTTTGACTGAAGTGTTATAGTATTATCAAAATGTTTCTAATTATTCTGTTTAATATTTATTTGGATTTTTACTTCTAAAGAAAAAGCAATGTTTGATTGCAAACGTTCCTCAAAATTGAAAGTTATCTGAAATTGATTTCTGAAAACAATTTTGTTTATTTTTTTAAGGCATACCTATTTCAATTCTTTGGTATTCCCAATTGAGAAGGCTAAAAATATTGTTTAAAATAATCTTATTTTATTTTCAAAGAGCCAATATTTTAAACCTCTTAAGATCTTTGGGATGATTTCATAACTGTGCAACCACATAGGTCTTTCATGCAGTTCTCTGCTCCCTTATCATGGGAAAGATCTGGTTTCTCATATTTTTTGTTCTTTTGCTATACTTTGCAAATAGGAATTTTTATCCCCTAATCTTTCTCCTGGGAGCTCTGGTAGCATAGTGGTTACGAATCGGGCTGCGAACCTTAAGGTAAGTCGTTCGAAACTACCAGC
>NW_006408871.1:2118151-2119974 GCF_000296735.1 Chrysochloris asiatica | reverse complement strand
TCTCTATGTATGTATGTATGTATGTAGAGAGAGAGAGAGAGCTCTGGTAGCGTAGTGGTTACGAATCAGGCTGCAAACGGCAAGGTCAGCAATTCGAAACTACCAGCTGTTCTGCGGGAGAAAGATGAGGCTTTCTGCTTCCGTAAAGATTTACAGCCTCAGAAACCCTATACAGGGTTGCTATGAGTTGGAACCAACTCCACGGCACATAACAACAACAACAAATGTATATATATATATTTAGAGAGAGAGAGAGAACTTAATTATCTAGGAAATGGCTTATGATTGTAGAGTACCAAGTGCCCAGTGGAAGAGAGAGTCTTTCCCATATGTCCATTACATTGGGAGCAGGCCACATCCCTAAGAAAGCATCCCTTCAGTTGATTGGCTGCTTATAGCCATTCATCTTAGATTTAACTATGCCTGTATTATGTTTCATCACCATGGTAATAAGCACATCTCAACTGGAAATCCTGGCCTAGTCAAGTTGACACAAAACCCTAACAATTACACTCCACCTTGTCAACTTGAAATCTATAAACTATATGTAATCTCTAAATGAGTCCTCATGTGGCACTGTAGGATAAGCACTCTACCACAAGGACAGCTTAAACCATGAGGATTGTGGTTCAAACTCATCAGCCACTCTTTGGAAAACCTATACAGTGTTGCTATGGGTTGGAACTGATTCGATGGCACTTAACAAAAACATCAATCTCTAAATAAAGAAAATTATAAAGTCATATTTGCACCTAACATAACATAGCTAAAACACATACAATCGAAAACGCACTGGCCCCACTTACATATTATGTCACAAATGAACAAAGCAAAAATATTAGATGCACACATTCTTATTATTATTGTTATGTGCTGTCATGTTGGTTCCAACTCATAGCAACCCTGTTTCGTGTTTCTGAGGAATGGCTGGTGAGTTTGAACTCACCACATACAAATTGCACACATACAAAACAAAAATATATATTCATTTAAATGTCCAAAAGGCACATTCTTCAAGCCAGTTTCTTGCCTGTAGGCACACAGCCTTACTCAGTCCCTGGGTATTAGGCAAATCTGCTGCACAAGACCTTTTTAAAGTGTTGAAGAGCAAAGATATCAGCTTGAGGACTAAGGTGCATCTGACCCAAGCCATGGTATTTTCAATAATCTCATATGCATGTGAAAGCTGGATAGTGAATAAGGAAGGCCATAGAAGAATTGATGCCTTTGAGTTACGGTGTTGGAGGAGAATATTGAAAGTGCCATGAACTGCCAAAAGAACCAGTAGATCCATTTTGGAAGAAGTGCAGTCAGAATGCTCCTTGGAGGCCAAGATGGCCAAACTTCGTCTCTCATCCTTCAGACATATTGTCAGGAGGGACCAGACGCTGGAGAAGGATATCATGTTTGGTAAGGTAGAGGGTCAGAGAAAAATAGGAAGACCCCCAGCGAGATGGATTGGCCAAGTGGCAGCATCAATGGACTCAAGCATGGTAGCAATAGTAAGATTGGCCCAGGATTGGGCAGTGTTTCTTTCTGCTGTGCATAAGGTGGCTATGAATCGGTACCGACTCGATGGCACCTAAAAACAACAACAAAAAAAAGTGGTTCTATAAGATCAACACTGGACTACAAACCTCAAGGTCAGTAGTTCAAACCCATCAGCTGCCTCTCAGACACCCTATATAGGGTTGCTCTGAGTCTGAACTGCCCTGATGACACTTGACAACAACAACAACAACAATCAGCCCAGTATATTGAGGAGACAAGCATGCCCTTTGATGTGAAAAACCTTCCATTCTGGTTGGAATTTTGAGCAAATT
>NW_006408871.1:2110305-2112262 GCF_000296735.1 Chrysochloris asiatica | reverse complement strand
CCCAATGAGATGGATTGGTACCATGGCAGCCGCAGTGGGCTCAAACATAGCAACAATTATGAGGGTGGTTTCAGACAGGGCAGTGTTTCGTTCTGTTTTTCATAGGATTTCTGTGAGTCAGTATCAACTCGATGACACCTAACAACAACAAAAACAATGGCTAAATCTCTAGAAATCTAAGCCTAGTCAAGTTGACACAAAACCCAACCATTATAGGGTGATTAGTGAAAAGGCTATGATAGGGTAATTATTTCAGCCAAATAATGCCAGCCAGAGTGCTCCTTGGAGGCCAGGATGTCCAAACTTCATCTCTCATACTTCAGACATATTGTCAGGCAGGAGCAGTCGCTGGAGAAGGAAATCATGTTTGGTAAGGTGGAGGGTCAGAGAAAAAGAGGAAGACCCCCAGAGAGATGGATTGGTAAAGTGGCAGCATCAATGGGCTCAAGTATAGCTACAATAGTGAGGTTAGCCCAGGATCGGGCAGTGTTTTGTTCTGCTGTGCATAAGGTTGTTATGGGTAGGTACCAACTCGACAGCAACAGCAGAGAAGATTTAGGTAAGTAGGAGTGTTGACAACAAACCTCACAGAGAAAAGGACCATTTCAAATGACAATTATTTTGAGTACACATTCTTGTTAAGTGCTATCAAATTGGTTCTGATTCACCACAACCCTGTATAGGGTTTCCAAGGAGTAGCTGGTGGGTTTGAACCTTTGACCTTGAAGTCAGCATTACAGTGCTGATCTTATAGGACCATACCAGGACTCATACATTCTTAGATATATTCTAAGGACAAAAAGAATGCCCAAAGGAATTAAACACTTAAAAACAAACAAACAAAAACTCTGTAATGTCAAGTTTAAAATGAAAGTATAATTATGAATTGGTTTTTTCTTTTTAAAAATAGGTATTTTCAAGCACTGACCATTGAAAAGTTTTAAAACATTGAAAACTAGAAGCAAAAACTATCACTCATACGCAGATTGTAGTCATAGAATACCATTTCCTACTAACAAGAAGCATAACACCTTGGAGAAATGGCAGAGGTAGTAATTGTACAAAGGTGATCCTGGTGCATTCTGTGGTACATGAAGGCAAAAAAGACGTTGAGGAAAAATGGAATTGTGTCAAAAGAACACAAGCCAAGTTGAAAGGACTTCCAATGGCTGAAAATGGGACACTTTGAGTATTTAATAACTACAACTATTAGAAACATTTTGAATACTTCTGAGTTAGAAACAATACTCCTAAAAAACAGAGAAGGAAAAAAAACCAAAAAACCTTTTGGTTACTTTTGGAGGTTTCTCAAATATACATTATTATGAAATTCAATTTAAATAAAGAGGAATTAAAATTACATGTTAGGGTAACCAAATATTTGATGAGGGCAAGTTTTTTGTTGTTGTTCTGTTTTTAAGCTAAGAAATGCACACAAAAAATCTTAGACCTAAAATCATTTTATAATTTCCAATGAGAAAGATCATAGAAGAATTGATGCATGTGAGTTATTGTGGTGAAGGAGAATATTAAAAGTATCATGGACTGCCAAAAGAATAACAAATCTGTGTTGGAAGTACAGCCAGAATGCTTCTTGGAAGCCAGGATGGCCAGATATGTCTCTCATACTTCAGACATATTATTAGGAAGGACCAGTACCTGGAGAAGAATATCATGTTTGGTTAAGTGGAGGTTCTGAGGAAAAGAGGAAGACCCCCAGTGAGATGGATAGGCATAATTGTAGCAGCAATGGGCTCGAGCATAGCAACAATTGTGAGGATGCTGTAGGACTAGGCAGTGTTTCATTCTGTCTTGCATCAGGTTAATATGAGTCAGTATCTTACAGCAGTGAGATAATGGATCTAGGCAGCCATCCATACACAACAAAACATATATCAGTTCAAACTGTATAATAATAATGAGGGTACCTTAATTCATTGATGAATCTTTTTTTTTT
>NW_006408871.1:2108002-2109750 GCF_000296735.1 Chrysochloris asiatica | reverse complement strand
TGTGTTATCTGCATATCACAGCTTGTTAATGAGTCCTCTTCTAATCATGATGAATTACCATATGACCCCAAATTCTATTTCTAGAATATTTGAAAGCAGTGACTTAAACAGATATTCTAGGTATATACCCAAATAGATAATTCTACACCAGTGCTCATAGCAGCATTAGTTACAATAGCCAAAAGGTGAAAACAACCTGAGTGTCTATAAGTAGCTAAATGGATAAATAAAATGTGATACATATATAGTAGAATATTTTTCAGCCATAAAAAGGAATAAAATTCTGATGCAGGCTACATGCAGTAATAATGAATTTTGAAACATTGTGTTAGTTGACAGATGGCATACACAACGGGACAAATAATATATGACCCACTTATATGACTGACCTAGAAGAGGCAAATTCATAGAGAGAATGCAGGTTAAAGTTATTGGGAAGGTGGAATGGAGAGTTATTGCTAAATGGTCAGAAGGTTTCTGTTTGGAGTCATGAAAGGGTTTTGGAAATATAGGCATACATTGTTTTATTGGACTTTACTTTATTGTACTTCAGATACTGTGTTTTTACAAATGGAAGATTTGTGGCAACCCTGCATTGCAAGTCTATTGATGCCAATTTTCTGACCACATGTGCTCACTTTGTGTCTTTGTTACACTTTGGTAATTGTGGGTTAATGCACCAGACTGCAAAGCCGTTTGAACTGCAAGTTTGGCGGTTCAAGCTCACCAGTCATTCCTTGGAAACCCTATACTGGGTCGCTATGGGTTGGAACTGATTTGACAACAAACAATTATTTTGACTATGCATTCTTGTTAAGTGCTATCAAATAAAACATTCTAACATTTTTTTCTTTTTAAAATAATGCTACTACACACTTAAATGGAATCTTATTGTGGTGCTGTAGGATCAGCACTGGACTGCGAACAACAAGGTCAACAGTTCAAACCCACGAGCTGCTTTTTGGAAGCAGCTATGCAGGGTTGATATGAGTTGGAACCAACTCGATGGCACTTAACAACAATATTATACACTTAATAAATTATAGTATAGTGTAAACATAATTTTTATAAGCAATGGGGAACCAAGGGATTCATGTGACTTGCTTTATTGTGATGTTAGCTTTATTGAGGTAGTTTAGAAGCAAACTCATAATATCTCCAAGTATGACTGTAGAAAGTTTATACAACATTGTGAATGTCAGTGGTGTATGTATGTAGTCCTCCATTATTCTCAACATACCCTTGCCCCATACACACTATTTTTAAAACAGCATAAATGAATATAATCTTATAGTATCAACTAGTTCATCTGAAAAAGTGGACAAATTACAAAATAAAATGATGAATGTGTATGAGTGGATGCATATGTATGGCCACACACTCTTCTCAATTGTATTAAGAATAGTTTATATTGAGTGTGCTAACTTAATTAATAACTTAATGGACTCCTGGTATGGTGCTGTAGGATCAGTATTGGACTGTGAACCACAAGATCAGCAGTTCAAACCCACCAACTGCTCCTCGGAAACCTTATACAGGGTCACTATGAGTATGAACCGACTCTTAACAATAAAAACAACTTAACTGCATATAGTTCAAGATGACATGTCAAAAGGCAAGAAGTGACTGGCTTACAAGCTTTCAAGAAGGAACCTAGATCCAGAGGGCCTGGAGGAAGGTAGAATCTCCAGTGAGTAGTATCCAATCTGACTAGGCGGGGCTGATGAAATGAAATGCAGATGGGTCTC
>NW_006408871.1:2101496-2107436 GCF_000296735.1 Chrysochloris asiatica | reverse complement strand
GGATATTTCTTTGTGAAAGTATATATAATAAGAATGTCTACTAATACTAATTTCAAAAAGCATTGAAATTCAAAATACCGATTGAAATGAATATAGAACTGATTACCTATTATTACATTGTCTGAGGTCTTCATAAACTCCTTGTAAACTTAAGATTTAAGTAAGGTAGAAAAATCTACAATTGAAATTTTAAGAAAATGTATTTAGTTTGAGATCATTTTACTATATTCTAGAAAATGCATTCTTATATGGTTTGAGGAATATCAAATAGAAAGAGAATAAAATCGGAGTATATACTGTAGTTAATAGAATTGAAATACATTTTTTGGGAAGAAAATTCAATTTTTTAAAATACTGTTATAAAATTATTTTTTCATATAAAATGTTTAATTAGTTTTAACTGATTTGGAACCTAAAACTATTTAAAATATTTATTAATTGAATTTTCTAAATATAATTTCTATATTATCATAGTGTCATAAGAAAAAGTAAATATGTGAGTAATTCATTTATTCCTCTATTTACCTATAGCAAATACAGATGGAGTTCAGTTACCACAAGGAAATATTGATCAAGTTGCTGTTGTGTCCACTAATATTCTGTTTTTTGTGGTTCTGTTTATCTTTGCTCTTTTTGAAACGTAAGTTTTATTCTTCATCTAAATCAGATTATGTATTAAATTTCATAATATAGTATTATGAAGACCTTTTTCAAGGCATATTTTTCTTGTCATGATGTAAAAAGCATATAAATCTTATAGGTTTTAATTTGAATATAGTTAATTCTGTAGACATAATCTAACTTACTTACTTCCTCATAAAGGAATCTGGTTCACTAGTTTTTCCTCATATATATATGTTGTTGTTGTTAATTGCCGTCAAGTCAGTTCCAACCCATAGTGACCCTGTATAGGGTTTCCGAGGAGCAGCTGATGAGCTTGAATCGCTGACCTTGCAGTTCAAACGGCTTTACAGTCTGGCGCATTAACCCACAGCGCCACACCAGGTATCAATCTCTCTCTATATATATAGATATAGATATAGATATATAGATATATAGATCTTGTTACCGTTAAATGCCTTTGACTCAATTCTGATTCAGAGCAACCCTGTATAGAGTTTCCAAGGAGCAGTTGTTGGGTTTGAACTGCCAATTTTGTGGTTAGCAATCCAGTACTTGTCCTACAGTGCTGCACCAGATCTCCAAATATACATATATTTCCAGAAGTTCATGGAAAAATTCCATTTTCCACAAACTTTTAGAAGTCTTCTCATATATATTTACATAAATATCCTGGTATGGCGCTGTGGGTTAATGCACCAGAGTATAAATCCATTTGAACTGCAAGGTCGGCAGTTCATGCTCACCAGCCACTCCTCGGAAACCCTATACAGGTGTGCTATGACTCAGAACTGACTTGATGGCACTTAACAAAAACAACATACACACACAGTATTCAGTCTAGCAATTTTAGCTCTACTTAGTCCCTGTTCCTGAAAAAAAAAAATAGTGAAATATATTTCAAAATCTCTGCCTTGTTGACCTTTATCATATGACTCATTGCTTTTTAAAATCTATTAAATTATAAAAATCATACATCATATTGTATAAATTCCAAACAATATAACTTTATTTCCACTCCTTTCCCTAGAGTAACCATTCCTAATACCTTAGTGTGTATTTTTTGAACATTTTTTTCTATGCAACCATAGTATGGATTTGTGTTTGTATGTGTGTGTGTACACACTCCTTGATGTGTACACACACATACATCTAACACAAAATATATATGTATGTTTATGAAATCATCAAGGAGTTTTTGTGTGGCATTGTATGATCAGCACTGGACTGCTAACCACAAGGTTGGTGTTTCAAACCCACCAGCTGCTCCTAGAAAACCCTATACAGGGTCGCTATGAGTCAGAACTGACTGACGACACATAACAACAACCTGAAACCAAAATAAAATACTTCAACATTTATCATTTGAAAACTTGACTTATTAATTTTATTTCAGGACACTTAAATTTGAATTAGTCTTTATTTTTAAAATTATAGAAGTATATAAATAGCTTGCTTATCTGATTTAAATATTTTAAATGACAGTAATTTAAAAAAAAAAAAATCTTTTAAATGCATTTCGGTTTTGTTTTGCATCCTGCAAAGTCGTTGACTCGATGGTAGTTAACAACAACAACAACAATAGGATGGTTGTTGTTGTTAAGTACTGTGGAGTCAGTTCCTTCTCATAGTGACGCTGCACAGGGCTTACGAGGCTGTAAATCTTCACGGGAGCAGAAAGCCTTATCGTTCTCCCACGGAACAGCTGGTAGTTTCAAACTGCCAACCTTGAGGTTAGCAGCCCGATTTGTAACCACTATGCTACCAGAGCTCTTTAATAGGATGGTTAGAAAGTAGAAAAAGAGGCTCAGGCAAAGAAGGAAACAGATAGCCACTTACCACTTATGGCAGTGGCGGCTGTATGTCGTGGAGTCTGTTCCGACTCATAGCGACCCTGTACAGGGTTTCTGAGGCTGTAAATCTCTACGGGAGCAGAACGCCTCATCTTTCTCCCATGGAACATGCTGGTAGTTTCGAACTGCTGACCTTGCAGTTGGCAGCCCGAATCATAACCACTACGCTACCAGAGCTCCTTCAGAGGTAGCAAAAACAATGCACATTTTAATAGAGATGAAAGAGACTGAAGAAAAGGGGAAAAATAGCAGGTCTAATAATGTAATAACTTATGGTGTGGTGCTGTAATATCGGCACTGAGCTGCGAACCCTAAGGTCGGCTGTTCAAATCCTTGGAAACCCTGTACAGGATCACTATGGGTTGGAATCAACTAGACGGTACTTAGCAACAACAACAACATTAATGTAGCAATAGTAACATTTCATTGAAAGAAGACCTTAATCATTTAGTTATGTTAAAATGGTAGGAGTAATGATTGATTTGTTTTCTTTTTCTATTTTTAACTTTCTGTACTGGGCCTTATGTAGTTAAAATAAATATGAAAAATAGAAACATGAATAGGCAAATTTAGTAGCTTACATACAAAATGTGTTTATATGTATTCAAATTTTTACTTGTATAGGCCTGGTGTCATAATTAAAAGGGATACAAATTCATGAATGTATAGTTATCAAAATTAAAGCTTGTATTTCAACGTTAGGTAACAATGACTATGATCTACATAAAAATAAGAATAACATTATTTCTTTTTCGTTTTCCTTAGCATTGTTACTCCATTAACAATGGATATGTATGCATGGACTAGAGAACAAGCTGTTTTATATGATGGAATAATACTTGCTGCTCTTGGAATTGAGGCAGTTCTTATTTTCATGGGGATTAAATTACTTTCCAAAAAGTAAGTCATATTTTTTGGGTTTTTTTCAAATCTGCTTTTTTTAAAGTGAAATATGAAATGGAGTTAACAGTCTCTATCAAAGTGCTAGTAAACTAATTAAAACTGTTTTTCACATTCAGTCTTAGTCGTAGGCTTTGAAAATTTGCATATAGATTTTAAATATATTAAGGGAATATCACATTTACTGGTGTAGGATAAGCACTAAATTACTAACCGCAATGTCAGTGGTTCAGACCTTTCAGTCGTTCCTCAGAAACCCTAAGCAGGGTCACTGAGTTGGAACTGAGTCAATGGCACTTAACAACAACAGTATAGTCTTTGTTAAACCAGTAATATCTTACAAAAGAAGTCCTGGTGTGGCGCTGTGGTATAAGCACTGGGCTGCAGGGTCAGTTTGAACCACAAAGTTGGCAGTCCAAACTCACCAGCTACTCCTCAGAAACCCAATACACTGTAGCTATGAGTCGCTCCCCACTCCATGGCACTTAACAACAACAACAGTATCTTTTAAGGAGCTCTGGTGGCACTGTAACTTAGGCATTGGGCTGCTAACTGCAAGGTGAGTGATTTAAACTCACCAGCTGCTTCATGAGACAAAGCTGAGGCTGTCTGTTCCTGTAAAGATTTGCAATCTCGGAAACCATAGGGTTGCTCTGAGTCAGAATCAACTGAATGGCAATGGATTTGGTTTTAGTTTTTGGTTTACTGTATCTTTTACATGTTACATTTATTCTATGTATTTCTAAAAGTGTATTTTATAAAACACACTTCTGTTCTGCTGTATGGTTAATAGATATTACACAGTAAAATGATTCATTGACAAATTTGATTAGGAAATTCTGGTTAAAATGACTAAACTTATCACTCTAGAATTTTCAAGTCTTCAATGTATGTGTACATACTACATCACATCATTGCAAATATTTTGTTTTTGTTATGTGCCATAGAACTGGTTTTGACTCATAGCTGCCCTATGTAGGGTTGGCAAGGAGTGACTGATGAGTTTGAACCACTGACCTTGGGGTTAGAAGTCCAGTGCTTATCCTACAGTGCCATATCAGGATTCTATACTAGAAAATACAGTACATAGCATTTCTCATAGTTATTTGACTACAGACCACTTTTTAAAGAAACATTTTATGAAAGTACAAAACTGTAAGGAACCCATGTTGGGGGAAATGGTTGTAGAAACTTAGGTTCAATCATACAGTAAGGAATGGGACATGAGTTGATGACTTTAGACAGTCCTAAGTCTGCTAACCAAAAAGTCGGCAGTTCAAACACACTAGCTGCTCCTCAGAAATCCTATACAGGGTCGCTATGAGTCAAAACTGACTTGATGAGGTTTACTTATTGTTAAAATATCTTAATAAAATTACACAAACTAGTCAACAAATATTGAGTTAATGAATAAAGTTAAGTGCCATAGGGAATACAACAAAGATTCCTATTCTTACGGAACTAAGTGATGGTGGTGGTTATGTGCTGTGGAGTCAATTCCGACTTATAGCAACCCTGAACAGGGTTTCCGAGGTTGTAAATCTTTACAGGAACAAAAAGCCTCATCTTTCTCCCGTGGGACAGCTGGTAGTTTTGAACTGCTGACCTTAAGGTTTGCAGCCCGAATCGTAACTATGGAAAAGCTCCATTATCTTTTTTATATACCGTTTTTATTGTGAATTGAGTGAAAGTTTACAGACAAGATCTTCAGTTTTACATTTTGTTTCATCTCAGTGATCACAATCCTGTCCATGTAACAAAAGTTTTCCCACTTCCTCCCTGTGGATCTTATTTCCATTTCACTCTCGTTCCTATCACTTCTCAACTTTTTCCATAGGTAAATGTTGCCCTTGTGATCTTGAATGGTTGACCATCTTTTAGTGCACATACCTTGCTAGTTTTGTTGTCCACTCTATATATCTATTGCTTGGCTGAAAATTGGGCCACAAGGGTGAGTTCTATTCTAAATCTGAAGGGTGGTTAAGGACCATAGTCTTGAGTTCCTGCAGTCTTTTTTATAATTTTGTTTTTGATTTTACATTCTATCCAGAAAGAGTGTCCCACTATCCGGGACTTTTCTAATGTGATCCCTTTCAGAACAATTGATAGTAGTAGCCAGTTCTGGTCTCAGAGTCATGGGACTGATGGTGACATGTTCCTTTTGGTCTATTGGACTAGTTGATTCCTAGCACCTTCAAATTATTATCACTCTTTGTTCTTTCTTTTTAACTTGTTATTACAATGATTATAATCCCCTCCATGTACCATCAGTTAACAGTATTTCTTTCTAATCACTTTAGCCTTTTAAAAAACAACAACAACAACAAAAAACCACTCAGGCATACATAATAATTTACACCTCTAAAAGGTATGTTCTGAAAGTCTGCCTCCTGGCCACCAGCTCTTAGTCCGTCTCTTCCCATGAATCTACTGTCCTCAGCCGCTCCACATCTCCATGACCCTATCTCTGCCTCCATCTCTGACATCCTTGCTTCTCTGGATAAGGTCCCGCATTCTGCTTGTGCTCTTCTCGTTTGATGGTCCTAGGGTCTTCTGTTTCTGTACT
>NW_006408871.1:2098714-2100816 GCF_000296735.1 Chrysochloris asiatica | reverse complement strand
CTCTTCTGTCTTCTCCAGATCAACAGGAATCAATGGACTGTGGTTGAACTCAGCCCACTTCTTTCTTCATTGCTGCCTTTTCCCGTCTTCCACTCACCAGTAGATCAATGTGGTCACCAGCAAGCTTACATGCCTATTTATGTGTTCCCTTTGAGTTTCAGTCTTAGAGGGGAGTTTGTCCTGAAGGAACTTGATTACTTGCCTTGATGGGTTCCTGGCAAACAGCTTGCTTATTCTTGTGGTAGCCAGTCATGCTGACGTTTTCGTTTTGTGTTTTTCATGATGATCTTTCTTTGAAGATGTATCTTATGTTGCTCTAGCTATTCCAGGCTGGTCTGCTTATCCTTGCTAGTGGGAATGTCCCACCTCAGAGGGTTCTGGATAGGATTCAGAATTCCACCTAAGGTCCTATACTCTGCAAAGGCTTTGCAAGAGGCCTATTTCACTGGGCAAGTTCTAGAACCCCTTTTAGGTATTCCAATTTTGGGGGGTTTTGTTTGCAAGAATAGTTTATATGTGGTGCTTTATTTTAATCTTTTAGGTAAACATAATTAGGAGAAACACATTTTACCTCCTTTTATAATTTAAAAAGATATGGATTCCCTACATACATTAATTTATTATGGGGTACAAAATGCTATCATTTTTCTGTTTATTGACTGGACTACTTCTATAAAAAAAAGCTTCCCCCTCTCCGAGTATGTATTTGGTTACCCTGTTTGTATGGGAAAGGTAAGGTAAATGCTTGATTATTTTTTTACTAGAATTTAAAAAATAAGTTGGTTCCCTAGCATCTTCTAAAAGTGACCAATGTGCATTTTATTTTACTGTGGTATGAATTCATAGATTATAACATTTTTATGTGTGTCAGTCTATTGCAGTCATTATTCTTTTTTGGTGTCACATTGTTGCTTTTTGGGCTAACCTGTTCAGATTGGGTCCTTAGTCCTTTTGTCACAACCTGTTTGTTACTGTAGCTTCTTTGGACTCGGATGTAACAAAATAGGCAGGTTCATCTTATACATTTTCCATCCTAAACCTGAAAATTAGCTATTTTTCAAAGGATTCCTGATTCTTTCTAGTGGGAAAACACTGTATTTAGCATGCTATTAATTGATATATTGCCCAAAGTTTTTTAATTATAAAAGTAATACTCTGCTATAATCTTTCATTTTTAAATTACAGTTTCTGTTCTTTAACAGGATTGGCGAACGTGCTATTCTACTGGGAGGACTCATCGTTGTATGGGTTGGCTTCTTTATCTTGTTACCCTGGGGAAATCAGTTCCCCAAAATACAATGGGAAGGTATAGCCATACATAATTCTGTAATGTTAACCCTGTTATCCATCTAAAATCAATAAGTAACATACTGTACTAATTTTGCTTTTATAGATTTACATAATAATTCAATCCCTAATGCCACATTTGGGGAAATTATTATTACTTACTGGAAATCTTCAGTAGAAGATCGCTATGAAGAATCAACTGGCTGTCCAGTTGAACAAGCATGGTGCTTCTATACCCCAGTGATCTATCTGGGTCAGTTCCTCACTTCATCCATGCTAGTTGGAATAGGCTATCCAGCCTGTAACGTTATGTCTTATACATTATATTCAAAAATACTAGGACCAAAACCTCAGGTGAGTCAGTTACTGTGATACTGCAATTATGTGAAATATGTTTGTAAACATTCATACGTTTTTACCATTTTCTATTTTTAAACAGGTTTACAGGGATTTTTGTTAAATTTAGCATTAAAAAATTTTTTTAATCTGTAACTTTCACATAGCATTTATAGGGTTTGTATAATATACTGAAATTTAATAAATAGTACTGTAGATTAAGAGTTCAAAGATGTTTTGAATGCATAGATTATGAGCTCACAATAATTTTCACAGAAAACTATATATGAAATATAAATTCCTAAAACTTGCTCCTTAGGGAGCCAAAATTGATAGCTAAGTTTTAATTTAATTTTGTTTACGTTCATCTGGCCTGAGGAGCAATTACTAAGAGAGGAAAGCACAACAGTCTTAAAAGTTTCTAGAAGCTATACGTATTTAGCTGGTATGGTGCTGAGGGTTAATGCACCGGACTGCAA
>NW_006408871.1:2092357-2098174 GCF_000296735.1 Chrysochloris asiatica | reverse complement strand
TTGGAACCGACTCGACGGCACTTAACAACAATAACAACAACAAATTTATTCAGTTATTCTCCCACTTAATGCACCTTTAAGTCATTTCAAATTTTGCTTTTCTTTTCATTGTTGTTATTAAGTGCCATCAAATCTTTTGAGGCTCATGTTGTTATTGTTAAGTGCTGTCGAGTTGATGCTGACTCATAGCAACCCTGTACAGGGTTGGGTTTGAACTGCTGACCTTGTGGTTCATAGTCCAGTGCTGATCCTACAGCACCACACCAGGATTCAGTTCCTGTATAGAGCTTCCAAGGAGTGGCTGGTGGGTTTGAACTGCCGACCTTGCGGTTAGCAGCACCACACCAGAACTCCTTTCTTTTCTTGGCAGCAGTTGTTTAAATGTCCACAAAATGAAAATACTACTCTCCTCCTTAAAATAATTAGTGTTTCTCTATTGAAATAAGGCAAAGAAAAAACCTTTTAAAAAATTCTTAAGTTTTGAATAATAAATTAAAAATCTTGGTGATAATTTTGGGTTTGTTTTTAATCTAAAGGATTATATTTAAAATTTTCCAAAATAAGAATAAAAACAAATTAATTACAAAAGTAAAATATCACCCCTCTAAGATTAAAACTCAAAGGGAACACATGAGCAGGCATGTAAGCTTGCTGGCAACCACATTGGTCTACTGGTGAGTGGAAGCGGGGGAAAGGAAGCAATAAAGAAATGGGCTGAATTAAACCACAGTCCATTGACTCCTGTTCACCTAGAAATGAGACCGAGAAGAAGAAGGGCAAAAAAAAAAAAGAACTAAAATGAATAGAGAGAAATACTGCTAACGGATGGTACATGGAAGGGATTATATATATTGTAATGAAACAAACTACGATTTCTTGAATGTAAAACTCATGATCTGCCCTGTAAACTTTCACTCAATTCATAATAAAAACTTTTTTTAAAAAAGCAATATATCATACTTTTAACAGTTTCAATAATTTGGAAATGTATGTGGCAGAAAATGAAAGCTCCTCTTAGACTAACCACACGGAGCTCAACTATTATTAACTTCATTTGTACCCTTCAAGACATAGTTCTATACCTATTCAAAGACATACTCATTCACTTTTAAACTAGTTAAGTAAAAACAAAATAATGAATTGTTGAATGGAAAACTGATCTACTCAGTAAACCTTCCACCAATTCACAATAATTTTTTAAAAAACAACAAACTTCTGTGAGACACACAAAAAAGTCTGTACGGTGAGAAAAAATAGTAGTAGGGAACTCTGGTTAGGTAGAATACTTGTGTAGAGAAAATGATTCTTCTGAATTTGCTGTAGCATGTTATTAGTAGCATCACCTTTGTTTAGTAAATAACCCTGACTATCAATCTTCTTGTCCATTACTTTGCCCCCACAGGGTGCATACATGGGCTGGTTAACAGCTTCTGGAAGTGCAGCTCGGATTCTCGGACCCATGTTCATCAGTCAAGTTTATGCTTACTGGGGACCACGATGGGCATTCAGTCTTGTATGTGGAATAGTGGTACTCTCCATCACCCACATGGGAGTGGTTTACAAAAGACTTGTTGCTTTTTCTCTAAGACATGGGAGGAATCAAGAGTCAACTAGCTAAGGCTGTGATGGAAACATACTTGCTACTTGGCACTTTGTTGTTGCTATCAGCCAATTTCCAAAACCAGACTGTGGACATTGACTATTTGGAATAACAAGAACTATACTGAACTACAGTGGGAATTTTACAGGCAATTATGAATAGTAAGATAATATGAAAACATCTGTATCATACATTCCTTACCCTAAAAATGAAATATTCCCCTTGTGTAACACCATTTTGGGGTTATATGAACTAATAAGTGAATGTACTGGCTGGCTGGCTGTGTGCCGTGGAGTCGGTTCCGACTCATAATGACCCTGTACAGGGTTTCCGAGGCTGTAAATCTTTACGGGAGCAAAACACCTCATCTTTGTCCCGCAGAACAGCTGGTAGTTTTGAACTGCTGACCTTGCAGTCGCAGCCCGATTCGTAACCACTACAGTTGTATATAAATGTAAAGTAGTACTCCTAATACAAGGCACTTTGGTGGCACAGTTGGTTAATCACTTGGCTGTTAAATGAAAGGTCAGTAGTTTAAACCCACTAGCCACTCCGTGGGAGAAAGATGTTGTCTAGCTGCTTCTGTAAAAATATCAACTTAGAAACCCTATGGGGTAGTCCTAACTCTCTTCTATAGGGTTGATTGATCTGAATTAGAATCAACTTGATGTCATTGGGTTTTTGTTGTTGTTTTTAACTCAATACAATCTGGTGAGGGGCCATTAAACTAATTAGATAATAGTTAAGTGAAGTTAAAGCATAGGAAAGTTCTCTATGAGTTGGATATAAAGAATACATGTGTAGACCTTTTCACTTAAATGGCAGTATTTTTGAGAATACTTTATTTCCATTTACCCTGCTTACCATTTTACCATTTCCTTCGGTAAGTCCCTGTACCCTCTACTTAATTTTCGTATGGGATCTCACCTGTAACCACTAAGATAAATAAGAACAATGCAAATATGTAGTAATATAAGGCGGTGGTGTACCATGGAGTTGGTTCCTACTCATAGCAACCCTGTATAGAGTTTCTGAGGCTGTAAATCTTTACCGGAACAGAATGCCTTCATCTTTCTCTTGAGAAATTGTGGGTAGTTTCGAACTGCTGACCTGGAAGTTAGCAGCCCAACTTGTAACCACTATGCTACCTAAAAAAAACAACCCGGTGTCTCATCAACCACATCGCACACCAGACAGGCCGTTTTGGGATTTTTTTATTCTGGGTGAAGACAAGCAGGGAGACCTTTGCCCAAGAGCGAAAGCAGAGGAAGAGGAAGTGAGATCAACAGCAAGGGAGTGGTCTTATATAGGTTCAAATCAGGAGAGCTTACGTCATTGCTGGGGTGGTTTAGCTCTGGCCTATTAAAAGCCGTGTTGCCTATTAAACCACGCCCCTTGCAGCTTAGTTTGGCGGGGAAACAGACAAAATGGAGCCTAAAGGAAAGGAGAGGGAAGAACCCAGAAGGTATTGTAACACTACCAGAGCTCCTTATAAATATAAGAGGAACAATAAATCAAATTGGATTTCACTACCTTTAGTAGAGATAATATTTTCTTTCAAATGCTAATGCATAATATACTTTAGAAACATAGGCCTGATATGTGCTGTGTATGCATGCACAGAATAGTAAATGATGTATTAAAATTATTGGCATTTTAAAACTCCATTAAATTCTGGAGAGAAACGATTTCCTGACTATTAGTAGTGGAAAAGGGCAGACATAGTTTTCAATCTGGTTAACTGTTTAAAACTCCAGAATATTCGCTAGATTTTAAATTTGGGTGGGACATGACCTGCCCAATCCAGTTAGGCAATAACTATTTCAGACAAAATGGCTTTAATATAACATTCTACTGAGATTACCTGAAATTGGCTAAATTATATTACCTAAGTGTACGTTTCTACCTCTACATAAATTGAATACTTATTAATGAACTAGTGTGGAATTATGTATATTGGTATAATCAAAAATATTTCTAGATACTTTCCCCAATGTTTTCTACTGCAATATTTTCAAATAAAAAGATTTTAATCTATATTTTATAATGTGGAGTTGTGGGATAAAGCAAGGTTGGTTTCAACCACAAGTCGGCGGTTCAGACTCACCAACCGTTCCTTGGAAACCCTATCCAGGGTTGCTAGGAGTCAGAACAGACTCCACGGCACTTAACAACAGCATGCTTTATCATTAGTTTGTTATGCTTTTAAAATCCATATTCTTCAGTTTAAAAGAAAGTTCAATTTGACAGGAATCGCATAAATTTTAGAGATTTGTTTTCACTCTTCTCATAACATTCACCTTCAGTTAGATTGATCAGAGTCACACTCCAGTTTCTGAATATTTGGTCAAATATTGGGGTCCCTGTTAACCTGATTTTTTTTTTTTTCCATTTTTAACAGTTTTATTGTTGGAAGTCCACCCATAAAAAACATGACATTCAATGGTTTTAAATATTGTCACAGAGTTGTGTAGCTATCACCATAATCTAATTTTTAGAACATTTTCATCATTTCCTAAAGAAACCTTGTGTATGTTAGCTGCTGGGGCTAGTAGTACTGTTACCCACATCCCTTGGCCTGCTTCCCACACCTGCCAAACACGTGGAAAGGATGCATAATGAGATCCTTTTACGTGGTCAGCCACGTTCAAGAGCCCATCTTTGCCCCTTCTTTTCTGTAGACGCTGTTGCTGCAGAGATTAAACACCTGCTACAGTTGGAGTCTTGGTGTGGTGGTGTGGGTTAATGTGCAGGACTGCAAAGCTCATCAGCCGCTCCCTGGAAACCCTAAGCATGGTCGCTGTGAGTTGGAACTGACTCAACAGCACTTAACAACAACAACTCTTCACAGTGTGGCTTACTGAGAGTCTCAGCACCCCCTCCCGCCCCCACTTTAGCTGAGTCTGTCCTTGAACAAGATCCCCAGGGAATCTTCATGTAGGTTAGAGTGTGAGAAAACCGTGATCAAGCAAACCTGGTCTCCGTGGCTTTTTTTTTTTTTAAGGTTTTTATTGTGGATTGAGTGAAAGTTTACAGGGCACATCATCAGTTTTACATTCAGCTATTTATATGACTTGTTTCATTACATTGATTATAATCCTCTCCATACATCATCAGTTAACAGTGTTTCTCTCTATCCTCTTTAGCTTTTTTTTTGGGGGGGTGGGGGTGGACTTTGCCTTTTTGGAATTTATAGTCTCGGCTTTTAGGGAAGGTTTTTACATTTATCTGTGGATATCCAGGGCTCATGTATGCGATTACTAACAAGCATAACTGAATAATCAGATGAGGGACAGTTTGCTATATCGGCTAGGTGGCTAAAGTCTGATCCTCAGAGCCTAAACCTGATGTTTTCCAGCTTCTTCCTTTGTGATATTCTTTAGTACTGCTAATCCTAAAGAGTGAACTTTATGCTTGCTTGGTATAGTGTATATGACAGCAATAATGGAGATGATGAATAGCAAACATTATGGAGTTCTTTTTATATTTCAGGGACTAAGTAATGTATAGCTAATTCTTCAGCAACTTTATAGGGTTTAAATGATTCCCATTTTACATATGAATGGAGGCCCAGAGAAGGAACTTGTCTAAGTGTCTACACTCTTTAACCACTGTGTTTTTCATTTTGGGAGAAATCATCCAGAACGTTCTAGTAGCAGGTCAGTAATTGCAAACTTAAGTTATCTATATCAGTGTCTCCTATTAGTAGAAATATTTGTGAAACTTAATTTCAAGCCCACTCCTGGAGCTTTTACCCACTTAGTCTGTTTCTAGGCAAGAATAAGACAGAGAAGTTTCTCAGTTTAAGTTTTATAATATTTAAAAAAATTCAGATAAATTAAAACCTTGCAAAAATGACTGCCACCTTCCTTTTTACTGAGAACCTTTTCTTTGACAGAAGTGGCACAGATATTATAACTGCATATCTTGGCACAAAAGGAGAAGGCAGGGAGGTAAAATTTGAAAAGAAAATTGAGGGCTTCAGTGGGACAAGTTGACTGTGAAAAAAGATGATGTTGTTGTTAAAGTACTGTCAAGTCAGTTCAGAACTCATAGCAACCCTGTATAGAGTTCCCAAGGAGCAGTTGCTGGGTTTCAAACTGTTAACCTTGTACTTTTTTAAACTGTTGAAGAGCAAAGATGTCATCTTGAGGACTAAGGTATACCTGACCCAAGCCATGTATTTTCAATAACCTCATATGTATGAGAAAGCTGGA
>NW_006408871.1:2090265-2091179 GCF_000296735.1 Chrysochloris asiatica | reverse complement strand
GCTGGTAGTTTCGAACCACTGACCTTAAGGTTCGCAGCCCGATTCGTAACCACTACGCTACCAGAGCTCCTTATATTTAAGACTGTGTGTCCCAGGGTACAGTTCTGGGAAGCTTCCAATAGGTGGGGCTATGAAGATTTTCCTGTTATCTGAAACTACTGGTTAAAGACTTTAAGCTATCAGGAGACCTGAAGCTTAAGTAGGACTTTATTCAGCACCACTTGGGGGCAGCTGCAATGCCACTGTGTTGATCAAGAGCAGGGTCCTTCAATATTGAATTATTGTAGACTTATTTGTAACAATGTCTATTTTGTAATATGAATGTGTATTTAATAAATTATACTTATGTAGCTTCACCTTAAGGGCACCCAGTATGTGCCAATAGCTGCGTGCTTTCTGGGGAGATAGACAAACAAAAATGAAAATGCTGTTCGTAGACCTTAAGAAATCTGAAATTTAAAAAAATAATTTCAGAATTAAGACCAAATTAGAAGTAACACAAGAATGGATAAAACAAGGAAAATAAAGGATGCATGAAAATTAAAGCAAACAGATATGAAAAGATAAAGATGATTCTTAATAGGTAATAAAGAAACTAGGTAGGAATGATCAAACATACAGATAATAGGCATCCTTGAAGAAGAAAATCAAAACAATGTCAAAGAATTCTAAAAGCTATAAAACAAGAAAATGTCACTAAAAGAACTGAATCTATATATAGAAAGGGCACATCAACTACTAGGGGAAAGTAACCCAGAATGGTCTCCCCTGACATATATTCTAGCAAAAATATTGAATTAAAATATAACTTTGGGTGTCCAGTTGCTGTTGTTGTTAAGTACCGTCGAGTCGGTTCCGACCCATAGCGACCCTGTACAGGGTTTCCGAGGCTGTAAATCTTTATGGGAGCAGAA
>NW_006408871.1:2087594-2090165 GCF_000296735.1 Chrysochloris asiatica | reverse complement strand
TAAATGAAAAAATAAAATTGTAATCATATTTCTAGATGACGTCTTCCCAGAAGACAATGTAGTAACATATTTAAGATATTCAAAGAAAGGCAATTTAAGCCAAGTATTTTATTATCCAGTCAAGTTGACCATTAAGTATAAAGTACAAAAACAAACTGTTATGAGAAAATTCAAGGAATGTTTCCATAAGTTCTTACTAAAGTCGGCAGTTCAGACTTAACCAGCTGCTCATTAGAACACTGTATAGGGTGGCTATGAGTTGGAACTGATTCAGTGGCACTTAACAACAACAGGAATCCACTAGCAAATGAGTTTCAAACTACCAAAATGACAAGAGAAGGTTTAGGCATAAGGATTGTTAGTAAGCACATACTGTTAAATGCCATCGAGTCAGTTATGATTCACAGTGACCCTATATAGTGTTTCCGAGGACAGCAGATGAGTTTGAACTGCCGACCTTATGGTTCAAACTGACCTTGTGGTTGAATGCTTTTCCTACAGCACCACACCAGAAGCATAAGCACTGGACTGCTAAATACAAGATTTGTTAGGCAGGTAGAGTAGACAAAGGAAGACGGTCTCAAGTCACTCTTTGTATAGCCTGTCTCAGCAAAAACAAGCCAACTTCAGCTATAGGGAAGGTCTAAGAAGGTGGTTGGGTAAGAGGGGAACTGTGATAAAGGAGAAATAAAGTTAATAAGCTAAAACCTGAAAAGCAAGACTCAGTGAAACCATTTTTAGACAAATTTCCCAGATCTCAGCAGAAAATTAGACCAGGCTCTGCAATAAGGAGACTCTAATAGAGCCTCTATTGCTTTTCAAGCTTTAGCTTATTAACTTTATTTCTCCTTTATCACAGTTCCCCTCTTACCCAACCACCTTCTTAGAACTTCCCTATTGCTGAGGTTGGCTTGTTTTTTTGCTGAGACAGGCTATACAAAGAATGACTTGAGACCCTCTTCCTTTGTCTACTCTACCTGCCTAATAGGGGCTCTAGAGTCCTGGTGTGGTACTGTGGTCTAATGCGTCAGACTGCAAAGACATTGAACTGCAAGGACGGTGGTTCAAGCTCACCAGCTGCTCCTTGGAAACCCTATACAGGGTTGCTATGGGTCGGAATTGACTCGCCGGCACTAACAACAACAACAATAGGGGCTCTGGGAGCATAGTGATAATGAGGAGGGCTCCTAACCTCAAGGTCCACAGTTTGAAACTACCAGTAGTTCCATGAGAGAAATATGAGGCTTTCCTGCTCCCATAAAGATTTACAGCCTCGGAAACCCTATGCAGGGTCGCTATGAGTCAGAACCAACTCCACAGCACACCACCACCACCAGGAGGGGGATCAGGACTTCTGGTGTGGCACTGTAGGATTAGCACTGGACTGCAAACCACAAGATCAGCAGTTCAAGTCCACCAGCTGCTCCTCGGAAACCCTATCCAGGGTAGCTCTGAGTTGGAATCAACTCAACAGCACTTAAAAACAACAATAAGAGGGTTAGAAAAAAAGGAACTGATTGTAAAGGTAAAGAAAGTTAGTCAGTCATGAGACTAGGGAACAAGACTCAGAGTAAACATATTTAGATAAGTTTCCCAGTTTAACTGCTCAGACACTTGGACCAGGAATATAGTTCATATCCTTTACACAAAGATATATAAAGGAAAAGCCAAATTGTAACTGAGGCTCCTCCACTTCTCCAGTCACAAGGTAGAAGCCCGTTCTCATGTCCCTGTGAGAACGTCTGTCTGTGCTTAATAAATTCTCTTACCTGCTTAAGCTTCTTGTCTAACTACTTTTTCATGAGTTAAGTGTGTTATCCACCACTCTTTGGTCAGTTTGTCATACTGTGGTGGCTTGTGTGTTGATGTGCTTCTGGAAGCTATGCCATGGGTATTTTAAATACCAGCAGGGTCACCCACAGTGGACAGGCTTCAGATGAACTTCCAGACAGACTAGAAAGAAGGAGTGATGAACTACTTCTGAATATTAGTCACTGAAAACCCTATGAATAGCAGTGGAACAATGTCAAATACAGTGCCGGAAAATGAGCCCCTCAGGTTGGAAGGCACTCAAAATGTGATGGGAAGAGCTGCCTCCTCAAAGTAGAGCTGACCATAATGACACGAGTGGAGTAAAGCCCTCAGGAACTTAATTTGCTGATGGGGTACAACTCAAAATGAAGAAAAACAGCTTTGATAAACACCCATTAGTGATATATTAATAACATGGAATGTATGAAGTATGAATCTAGTAAAATTGGAAATTGTCAAAAATGAAATGGAATACATAAACATTGATATCCTCGGCATTAGTGAGTTGAAATGGACTAGTATGTGACCATTTTAAACCTGACAATCACATGGTTTATTATGCTGGGAATAACAAATGGAAGAGGAATGGTGTCGCATTCATCATCAAAAAGAACATAAAATCTGTCATGAAGTACAATGCTGTCTGTGATAGGATACTATCCATAAACCTACAAGGAAGACCAATTTAGTGTCATTATTACTCAAATTTGCATACCAACCACTAAAACCAGTGATGATGAAATTGAAAAATTCTACAAA
>NW_006408871.1:2084247-2085304 GCF_000296735.1 Chrysochloris asiatica | reverse complement strand
GCCAAAACAAGGCCAGGGGCAGACTATGGAACAGACCATCAACTGCTCATATCCAAATTCAGGCTGAAGCTGAAGGTAATTAAAACAAGTCCATGAGGTCCAAAATACGACGGTCAATCTATCCCACCTGAATTTAGAGATCATCTGAAGAACAGGTTTGATTCGTTAGACACTAAAGACTGAAGACCAGAAGAGTTGTGGGATGACCTCAAGAACATCATACAGGAAGAAAGTAAAAGGTCATTAAGCCAAGAAAGAAAGAAAACACCAAAATATATGGCAGAAGAGACTCTGAAACTTGCTTTCCAACATAGATATGTTAAAGAAAGTGGAAGAAGTGAGGAGGTACAAGAACTGAATAGAAAATTTTAAAGGTCAGCTCAAGAAGACAAAGTCAAATATTACAATGAAATGTGAAAAGACCTGGAGTTAGAAAACCAAAAGGGAAGAACATGCCCAGCATTTCTCAAGCTGAGGGAACTGAAGTACAAATGTAAGCCTCAACTTGCAGTATTGAACAATTCTCTGAGCAATTTATTGAGTGATGCAGAAATCATCAAAAGATGATAGAGAAGGAATACGCAGAGTCACTGCACCAAAAATAAATAGTTGATATTCACCCATTTCCAGAGGTAGCATATGATCAAGAATCAAGAATCCTGAGGTTATTATTATTATAGTAATTCAAGGTACATTGAAGGCATTGACAAAGAACAAGTCACTGGGAATTGATGGAATACAAATTGAAATCTTTCAGCAAAGTGAGGCAGCACTGGAGGCACTCATCTATGCCAAGAAATTTGGAAAATAACTACATGGCCAGCTATTGGAAGAGATCTGTATTTGTGTTGATTTCAAAGATAGGTGACCCAATGAAATGCAGAAATCACTGGACAATATCATTGATATCCCATGCGAGTAAAGTTTTACTAAAGGTAATACAAAAATGTCTGTAAACATACATTGCTAAAGAACTTTCAGAAGTTCAAGCTGGTTTCAGAAGAGGATGTGGAACGAGGGATATCATTGGTGATGTCAGATGGATCTTGGCTGAAAG
>NW_006408871.1:2081593-2082802 GCF_000296735.1 Chrysochloris asiatica | reverse complement strand
AAAAATGTATGGGCAATACCCGCAATGCAGTGAATTGCTTGGTGTGGCTCTTCTAGTCCCAGTTTTGGTAATTCCTACTTAAAGACTGAGTTGGACCATGCAGAGTGGGTAGATTTCCTTTTTTCCTGATGGGTCTGGGTAAGAGAAGGTAGGGAAAGATGTTGATAGGATTGTATGATTCAGCTGTGAGTGGCTGTTAACAGGCAGGGCTATTTGTGATTGCAAAACTTGGAAACTAACAAGGGAGTTGGTCAAGTTTGCCTTCCTGCTAAGGTTAACATAAGCCATCTCAGTAGAAGTGCACATCTCGCTACCAACAAAAATGGTCAGGGTTGAAACGCATCCTTGGACCCTGAGATCCCTGTGCATTGAACCTCCTTGACCCAGGAGAGTTGTGACACCAGAGCAGCAGCAGAAGCAGAAGCAAGAGCAAGAGCACAAGACAAAGTGATGGACTTCTTGGCCCGGGAAACAAGAGCTGAGTGCCAGCAAGAGGAGGCTCCTTTATGGACTGGAATGCTTCCAGACACTTAATTTAGGGAGCTAGAGTTGAGAGCCTTTGGGCTGAGGCTTATTATTGGTTGGCTGCTCTAAAAGAGTTTTGTTGACATTGCCCCGAGAAGCCTGCTTGTAGGACACAGCAGAGAAAAAGTCCTAACCAAAAGACTATACTCTGAACATTTCTGATCTTAATTGTAATCTGTTAACGTCTCAAGTAAACCCCATAATCATCAATATTGTCTCTGAGTTCTTTTTTGGTCACTGCAATAAATTATCAAACCCAGTTGAGTGCTGTGAGAGTCCGTAATGGTTAGAAACAGAATGGGTAAAGAAGGCTATAGGGTGAGGCATGTCTTGACTTCAGCTTGATGGGAATTGGCCTACTGCTGATGCTGAGTTTGATTCTTCTTCCACCTTGTGAAGTCAGAGGAGGTCAGACCCCACCCAGAAAATTTTTTTATAATGCCCCCAAATAATCAGTATCAAATGGATAGCTTTAAGAAAGGACTTTAAAAAAAAAAAAAAGAACTAGAAACTTCTGGGCAGATGGCAGACCATACAGAGCACTAAATAACAAAGATACAAGAGAACAAACAAAACAGACACAGATGAAAATTCTGGCACCCTGAACTTCTGAAGAAAGAGAGGCCAGTGGAGTGCTTTTAAGGAGTAGAGACTGAGTAGGGATCATGAGAGAGGGAGGCTAAC
>NW_006408871.1:2065205-2075203 GCF_000296735.1 Chrysochloris asiatica | reverse complement strand
GACAGCCTAAATGCTCACCAACAGAAGAATAGGTAAACAACATTGGAACATACACACAATGGAATACCAGAAAATGTTGAAGATAAGTGATGAATCTGTGAAACACTTCACATGTTTGCACCTGGAGGACATTATGCTGAGTGAAAATTATTCAATCACAAAAGGAAAGGATATATGTTTACAACATAAGACCAATATTGTGAAAAGTTACAAAAAATGATCAACAATCCATGCAGGTACTGGGTAGGGGAGGAGGGGACTATTCACAGGATCGTGGTCAGACGTGTTAACATGGTTGACAGGGCAGACAATATATACAAAGTAGTGGTTATGTGCCGTGGAGTTGTCCGACTCCTGCATAGGTTTTCCGAGGCTGTAAATCTTTACAGGAGCAGAAAGCCTCATGTTTCTCCCGTGGAAACTGATGATTCTGCCATGTAGACTATCATTAAATTCAAATAAAAGCTTTAAAAAACACAAACACTCAAATAACCTATGAGGTAGTTCTCGTCTGTCCTATGGGGGTGAGAGTCAGAATCAACTTGATGTCAACAGGTATCCCATGGCATCATTGAGAACTAAATGTTAGTTCATTTTAGTTGCTGTCAGTTACTCAATGTTGTTATTGTTAAGTGTTGTTGAGTTGGTTCCGACCCAGAGCAACCTTGATGTACAGGATTTCCAAGGAGCGACTGGTGAGCTTGACCCGATTTTGTAGTTCAAACTGACTTTGCAGCCCAGCACATTAACCTGCAACACTGCACCAGGACCCCATTACTCAATAATGCTGATCAATTGGCACCTTACACATGTAACATGGACAACCTTTGTTAGAACTCTGAAATAAAATGTTTTAAAGTGAAAAAAAAAAAAGAGGTTATCAGAGAAAAGGTGAAGGTAGTGAATAGAGGAGGTGAATAAAATGTACTACTAACAGTTGGCACATGAAGCAAAGTATATGATTTGTTGAATATAAAACTGATGACCTGCTCTGTAAACCTTCACTGTTCACAATAAAAATTGAAAAAAAAAACGTTGTGCACAGATAAGCTGCAGACAAAAGGAGAGCTTTCTATAGAATAAATATTAATAAGTGGGATCAAGATGGTAAAGCATTTTTCTGAGTGTTACAGGAGATAACACATGGCTTTGTCAGTGTGATCCTGAAGACAAAGCACCATCCATGCAATGGCTACTAAGAGGTGAATTGGTCCAGTCAAAGCAAAAGCAGACCAGTCATTAACAAAGGTCATCCCAACAGTTTTTTTGGGATGCTCAGGCATTTTGTTTAACTTTCTGGAAGGTAGAAGAACAATATTGTTGTTAAGTGCCATCAGGTTGGTTCCAACCCATAGCAACCCTGTATAGGGTTTCCAAGGAGTGACTCTGGTAATGGTTAACTTCAACCACTAACATTGTGGTTCAGACTGACTTTGTAGTCCAGCATACTAGCCCACAGTGCCACACCTGGACTCCCCAAACAATACTTGTTTTAAGTGCCGTCTAGTCAGTTCTGACCCATAGCGACCCTGTACAGGGTTTCTAAGGGTGTAAATCCTTGTTGTTGTTGTTAAGTGCCGTCGAGTCGGTTCCGACCCATAGCGACCCTGTACAGGGTTTCTAAGGGTGTAAATCTTTACGGGAGTAGAAAGCCTCATCTTTCTCCCGCGGAGCGGCTGGTAGTTTCGAACCGCTGACCTTAAGGTTTGCAGCCCGATTTGTAACCACTACGCTACCAGAGCTTCCAAACACTACCATCTGCTAATTATGAGAATGTTTGGAGAAAGCCAAAGCTTTGCAGATAAGTGCCCAGGAAAGTTCACCATAGTTCTTATCCACTACAATAATCCGGCTCATTCCTCTTATGAAACAAGAGCAATTTAGGTAGAGTTTTTATGGGAAACAATTATAAAGTCCTGATTTGGCTCACTCAGACTTCTAATCTCAAAACATCTTTAAAGGGCATCCATTTTTCTTCAGTTAATAATGTAAAAAAAGACTACAGTGACCTCGTTAAACTCCTAGGACCCTCAGTCCTTATGATGAACTTAAAGGTTACAATCATTGCTAATAAATGTTTGATATTGATGAAGCATATGTTGAGAAATAGCTTGCATTTAAAATTTTTATCTTTTAATTACATTTTCCCACATTTTTAAAGTTCTTTCATATTTGGGGGGACACAATTATCATAGATTTGTGGGGACACTATTATAATTGATACTCGGAAAGTGTTAAAACCACTAAGAAAAACCCAGGTATGATATGTTGAATGTAAAACTGATGATCTTGTGATGTAAACCTCCACTCAATTCACAATAAAGTTAAAAAAAAAGCAAGCCAGATAAAAAAGGCAAAACACACCAAAAGTACATCACAAGAAGACAACCAAGAGGTTCAGTGAACATATCAAAAGATTTTAACTGCTTTAGTAATGAGAGAAATGCAAATTAGAATTACTGTAACATACTTGGGAGTCCTAGTGTGGTGCTGTGGGTTAATGCACTGGACTGAAAGTAGGTTTGAATCACAAGGTATATGGTTCAAGCTCACCAGCCACTCCTTGGAAACCCTCCCTATACAGGGTCACTATGGGTCAGAACTGACTTGGTGCACAAAACATGACATACTTAATATTCACACCTGCAAGACTGTAAAAATATTTAAAAGACTATATAACATTAGGGAAGTGCAGTGGCTCTGTAAAAGTGCTAAACTGCGAACCAGTTTGTAGTTCAAGCCCAAGAAAGATGAGGCTTTCTGTTCCCACAAAGATTTACAGCCTTGAAAACTCTATACAATGTTGCTATGAGTCAGAACAACTTAATGGCACTAACAAGAAATATAAAACTATGTAATATTGGAGTTCTGGTGTGGAGCTACAGGATAATGCATTACACTGCAAGGTCAGTGTGAATCGCAAGGTCAGTGTGAATCGCAAGGTCAGTGTGGTTGAAGCCCACCAGCCACTCCTTAAAAACAGACTTGACGACACTTAACAACAACAAATATTGGTGAGGATGTGGAGCAATATTCTTATATGCTACAAGGTGGAAGTGTGAAAGTAACTAATAAACTTTTAATGCAAAAACCCTAATATCCAGCAAATTCACTTTTGAGGAAAACCCACCAAACTTGTATGCACATAAAACAGAACATGTTAGTAGAAGCATGGTTTTTAACAGCCAAAAACCTGGAAATAGTTCCAAAGTCCATCAACAGTATAACAGATAAATTGTTGTTATAATTATACCCTAGAATACCATATAGTACCCAGTCCAGATAAAGGAAATTTATCTGGCACAGACTGGTTAACTAATGGGTTTGAACAAATAAAATAACTACAAAAAAAAAAAAAGGGTGTTCAAGAAATATAATTCTAGTATATTACACATAGCCTGGCTGTGAGAATTTTTATAACCATAATGAAGTAAACATTAATACTATCGAACCCTCTCTGAAGAATGATCAGTAGATGAAATAAAAAGGGATTAAAGGAAACTCAAACTGAAAAAAGGAAAAGAAGAAAAAGAAAAGCAAACAAAAAGTGTAAATAACACAAATTGGGAAGAATAAATTCATTAAGACTGTAATGGCAAAAGTAAAGTGATCTAACAGCAATAAATGGAAACAACTCAGACTATAGAGGCGTTATTGTTTTATACCATGGAATTCATTCCAAGTCACACAGACCCTAAAGAACAGAGCAGAGAATTGCCCATAGGGTTTCTGAGGATGTAATGTTACAAAGAGAGTAACAGGAATTTCACCCATGAACCCACTTGCTGATATGTACAAACAACAGACCTTTCAGTTAGCAGCCAAACGCTTAACCACTGTGACATCACAGGCTAACAGACTGGTTTAAAAAAAAAAAAAATTAAGCTATATAATTTATTATATACCAGAACATAAGACCAGCTGTGATGAAAAAGAATGCTCCCTTTGTCAAAGCCTCAAAATTTATTTAGGATTTGTTAAATGCCATCAAGTCAGTTCCGACTCAGTGACCCAGTATATATAGGGTTTTCGAGGAGTGGCTGTTAAGTTTGAACAGCTGACCGTGTGGTTCAAATCAACCTTGAAGTCGAGTGCTTATTCTAAAGCACCATACCAGGACTCCACAGATACTCTTATAGTTATGATTTATATTAACAGTATCTGAAACTGTTCCGCATCTTGGTGGGCCCTATTTTATTAACAATCTCTGCTATTGTTGTTAATGTTGAGTGCTGTCAAGTTGGTTGTGACTTATAGTGACCCTGCTGTATGTACAAGGTTTCCGATGAGCATCTGGTGAATTTGAACCACTGATCTTGTGGTTCACAGTCCAGTGCTGATCCTATAGCACCACACCAGGAGTCTAAGCTCTTTAATAAAAAAAATTATTCTAGTTTTAAATTTTGCATTTCCCCAACTAGTAATGGAATTGAGCATCTTTCCTTTTAAATGATCATATGGACTTCCTTTGTGAATTGCCCGTTCATTTCTTGGGTCTATTTTTCTATTGGGCTTTTTATTCATTTAAAATTATTACTAATTCTGTAATTTCTTTTAAATTTTTATTTTCATTGCCTTAGGTATAAATATCCAAAACAATGTTGAATTGTGACATTATTTCTGTCTCCTAATGGAAACAGCTACAATATTTCTGATAAAGACTTTAATGTTTCCTGTTGATTTTATTAACATATTTAAGTTGTTTTTGTTAAGTGCCATGGAATCAGTTCCAACTCATAGCAACCCTGTATAGGTTTCCGAAGAGCAGCTGGTGAGTTTGAACCACTGACTTTTTGGTTCAAATCAACCTTGAGGTCGAGAGCTTATCCTGTGGTGCAACACTAAGACTCCACATATTTAAGAGATGGATGCAGTGTGGAAAGGGGTATTTGATAGAGTTCCTGGCCCTACATGGAGTTCCTATTGTTGTTGTTGTTGTCAAGTGCCGTCAAGTCTGTTTTGAACCACCAACCTTGTGTTTCAAACAATTTTGCAGTCCAGTATATTAACCAACAACACTACACCAGGACTATACTTAAATTGTTGCTGTTGTTAAGTGCCGTAGAGTCAATTCCGATCCATAATGACCCTATATAGCGTTTCCAAGGAGCAGCTGTTAAGCTTGAACCACCAACCTTGCAGTTCTAATGACTTTGCACACACCAGGACTCCAAGATATGTAAGTAGCTTCATTTTACTTCCGAGGTTTTTTTTTTTTTTCATTAGGAATGGTTGCTTTACTATCAAAAACTGCCTTTTTTGTGTGCTAATGAACCACACTGTTAAATGCTTCACTATTAAAATGTATTAGTATCACTAAATATATAGATATTTCCAAGTAAGGATAGAAAAACAATTTATTAATCATTACAAAATTAATTTTTTAAATTTAATTGCTCCTCCTATACACACAGGTAATAAAATATAAACATGAGTTTATAGTAACTTACTTAAAAAAGGAATTAAATAAATCAAAAGATAAAGTAAGTTAGTGCTGCATTTATTATTTTGTTTTTGTAAAATGCATTTTCAGAAATGTTTTCTTCAAAACAGGCGCTACAAAAATAAATATAAAACAAATATACATTTTTACATATGTTACTTGTAACATAAATACATATATATATATACATGTTCAAAATTTCAAAAACTCTAGCATGTTTTGTCCATGATCACAACATGTCTGAGACGTAAGGAAATCATAAAACCACAAATACACCACACACCACTTCAAAGACTGCATTTAAAAGACTGTTTCACATACCACTTTTGCATTTAAAAGACTGTTCAATACAAATATCTGAGTACGTTTAGGAGTGTGTTCTAAGAGCAAAGCTAGGCTTCCAATCAATCAGTTTTACCCTGTATCCAATACATTTTAAAGTGATTCAGATTTCATTCTTTTTGTTTTCTAATTTGAATATATCTGTATGGTACAGATTAAAATTATCTTTAGTAGAAAGGCTTTCTGAAGAAATTATTAAATAAAAAGTCAATTTACTTGAAAGCCAACAAAGTTATTTATTAAACTTATATGCCTAAAAATAGTTTTAATCAATGAAAAGTAGGAGTTGGATTAGAAAACATCAAAAGAATGGAAGACAGACACTGTAATTTCTGTTTGATGTATTCTGGTAATTTTTCATTTTCTCCATACCTATGTGAAGGAAAAGAAAATAATTAACAACTCAATCACTTGATTTTTATCAAAGTACCCAAAGATTCATCATGTTTTTCAGTAATTCTTCAACGACAAGTGATAACTTCAGAAAAATTATACAATATCAAAAGATATTTAAAGAAAATTACGCATACCCAGTTTCATGTTAAAAGAGACCAAATTCTAAGTGCATTTAAATACTATAAAATACTTTACCCATATACTACAACTAGCTTTATAATTTCTAAAGAAAACTGAATATCCAGATTTCACATTAAATCTAAGGCCCTAGTTCTAAAGAAAATATGAACTAAACATAATGTGAATACATTTTTATAGGAATGGAAATAATTTTCAAGTGATCATTATCAAATAAAATTCAAACAAATGTCCTTAAGACATAAGTTCTACTCATTTTACATTTGCATTCTTCCATATTTTGGATCATTTAAAAGAGCTTTTAATGAAGCCTCTCATTAGAATAGTTTTAAAGTAATGGCACTATATAAATATTCATATTTAACAACAAAAACATCCCTAGATACCCACAAATTATACTTGCCAAATACGTCCTCTACAATAAGCATTTCTCACCAAGTAGCATGTTTGTATTGGTATCATCTACTTTATGTAGAAACCAAACTTCTGGTTATTCCTATTGCCAGATTTTTTTACCATGGTGCCTGGCACACATTTGCATAAAGAATGAGTATGTACATTCAAAATAGCCTTTCATACATTAGTCACTTTATATTAGATTAAGTGACAAAGTCAAGACATATAACTTAAGAATAACACAAACACTATCAAAGTACAAACACTCTCTTTATTAAATCATTTTAACATGCAGAGAAAAAAAATATATAGCAAAGGACTGAATCTCAGCAGCACTTTAAGAACTTACCTAGTTGTGTGACCATTTGGTGATGTGTAACTGATAGAAGACACTCCTGCCTGCACGACCAGCTGGGACCCATCATTAAACTGAACCCACACAGCTCCACTAGTTAACTAGAAAAACAGTAAGCACAAAAATTTAGGCACTAGAGGATTTCAGGTTCTTACAAGGTACTCTAGTTATGTATAGTTAAAAACAACACACAGACACACAAACAAATAAACACCCTTTCAGTTAACTACAAATTTGGGACTGGGATGATAATTGCATTGAGAACATTCAGATTATTTTTCAGATTTAATAGCTATAATATTAAAATATTGATTATTTCTTCCTGTTTATTTCCATTAGAATATTTAGTTATCTTTTAGTTTTTTTCACATAATAAAACTAGCTAAGAAGAGACTTAGGAAATAATAAAAACACTTTCTTAAACAGGATTTCACTGTTTTCTGTGCTTATACCACTGAAGTTCCACTACTGTCAGATATACTGCTGGAAAATGAGTCCTTTATTTATGTAGGAAGGCACTCAAAATATGAATGGGAAGACCTGCCCCTCAAAGTAGAGTTGACTGGTGACACGAATGGAGCTGATGAGGCAGAACTCAAAATGAGGAAAAACAGCTGTAAACATCCATTAATAATCAGAACATGGAATGTACAAAGTATAAACCTAGGAAAACTGGAAGCTGTCAAAAATGAAATGGAATGCAAAAACATCAATATCCTAGACCTTAGTGAGCTGAAATGGACTGGTATTGGCCATTTTGAATCTGACAATAACACAGTTGACTATGCCAGGAATGACAAACTGAAGAGGAATGGCGTCTGATTGATAATCAAAAAGAACATTTCAAGATCCAACCTGAAGTACAATGCTGTCTATGATAGGATAATATTCACATGCTTTCAAGGAAGACCAGTTAATAACATAACTATTATTAAAAAACGCACACCAACCTCTAAAGACAATGATGATGAAACTGAAGAATTCTAACAACGTCTTCAGTCATTGGTAAATATGGCCTTGGTGATAGAAACGATGCTGGAGATTGCATGGTAGAATTTTGCAAGACCAATGACTTGTTCATTGCAAATACCTTTTTAAACAACATAAAAGACAACTATACACATGACCTCACCTGACAGAATACATAAAAATCAAACTGACTGTATCTGTGGAAAGATAAGATAGAAGCTCAATATCTTCAGCCAAAACCGGCAAGGGGAGACTGTGGAACAGGCCATTAATTGCTCATATACAAGTTCAGGCAGAAGCTGAAGAAAATTAAAGTAAGTTCACAAGAGAAAAATATGACTTTGGGTCCTCCGAGCGCCAGGCTGAGCAGGCTGCATGCGCAGGCCCACCTCATCCGACCATATCACCGTACGTCCCGCCTTGGGCTCAGTAGTCTGCCAGCCAGCACTGGTCCCAGCCTCTGGCGGCTCTGCTCTCTGGTCTGCATAGTACCTGGTAGTTCCGGCTATGACCGTCTCTGGGGCGCCAAGCTGCAAGCCACTTTGATGGCTTATCAGTGGCATGGTCGGCCGTTGGCTGCTGCTCGCCAAGCCCTGTGCGAGGTCCCTCCTACCTCCTACCCCTATCTCTGCACCTCCAATGCAGCCACGAGCTGGCCACTGAGTGTGTTCACATTAACAGTCCACTTCGTAAACCATGAAAGTGATGGTGTAGTTGAAAGTAATCTAGATATTGATGGGTTTGGTGCCTGTGAGGGAACTTTGGCTTGCTCTACCTGTCACCTCATCTTTGAAGATCATATATATGAGAAATTAGACACAGTGACGGACGAAAGCAATGACATGCTTGATCTGGAGTATGGACTAACAGACAGAGCATGGTTGGGTTGCCAAATCTGCTTGACAACGTCTGTGGACAACATGACTGAGGACCCAACGTGCTGGTGGATGCTAGACAACCCACTGATATGAACAAGATATCTTAAGCAAATAAACCTGAATGTTTTCATGAAAGCTTACCTATTTTGATAATTGTTATTTCTTAATGTAATTAAATGGGAATATGGATGGATTTGTTATTATAACCAGCTTTACTATTTTAATTCCCCTTGGATTTTTGTAGTTCTGATAGTATGTATTCTTTATTTTGGTTAAATTACACAATGTCAACCAAATATCAGAAAACAGTTTGACTGTCTAGCAACTTTTAGCAAAATGTTTTCATTTAGATTTACCTTTTAAAAGTAAATTCAAAAAGACATATTATCGGAGAACAAACAAGATGGCGGATTGGGTGGACATGTAGCAGAGAGCTCCGCCAACAACAACACAGACTACGCGACCAAGCAGGCTCAGGGTATGGTCCCAGAACTCTGAACCACATATAAAGGAATACTTAGAAGGTTGAAAGGCTCACAGCTGGGGGAATTTGTGGCAGAAGCAAGAAATCTATTGCTTTCTAGTCCGGGACGCTTAGCTGCTCCAGGAGCCGCCATCTTGGATAAGACCACGTGGGGGAAGGATTGGAGCGGCCACAGATGCCTGGCAGAACCGCTGAGATAAAGGTGTGGACATTCTTTTCTTTTGGTAGCTGTTCATTGGTCCCTTGCTGTCTGCACACCTCCAATTCTGGTGACTATAGGGGTACCTGAGCTAGTGGGCACCCCAGCCCCACCCTCGGAGGGTTCTACTATGCATGTGCACAGATCTCCTTGAAATTTAAAGAGACAGCTTCCAATTAAAACCAAATGGCCACAGCCGGCCCTGAACTGTTTCCAACAAGAAAAAAGGCCTGAACGGGAATTGGGGAGTGGGACAAGCAGACAAAAGAGGAAATAGGCTGAAAATTAAATCCTAACTTACGTCAAAACGACCAACAGTGGTATCTTGAAACTTCTCAGGAAGAAGAGTGAAAAGGGAAGCCCATTTCCTGATCACATCTACCTGGAGGCATTCAGAA
>NW_006408871.1:2047427-2063105 GCF_000296735.1 Chrysochloris asiatica | reverse complement strand
AGTGGGTAAGGGGAGGAAGGGGAAGGTGGAGCACAGGGCAGGGATTAGACACAGGAAAGTTTGGGTGCTGGGGAGGGGGGCAATATATAAGAAGGGAGAGGGGAATGGAAGAACAAAGCAGATGGGAGAACAATTAGGCAAGTTTGAATGGGCTAAGTGGGACAGAGGTAAAGAAGGATGCATGCACAACCTTGGAACTACAGGGCTCTGGGATACAGAGATTGAGACATGGTTGGAATGGGGAAAATGGAGGAATAATGTTAAGATGCTTAGCTGTCTTTTGAATCTTGGTTTTCCTTGCATTATATTATAAAATAGATACTGGAGGGGAGATGAAGGAATAGCCAGAAACATCACCATAGAAAGCCTGTAAGTCTGTCTTCTGCCTATAACTGATTGGAATACCTAAAATGGGGCTACAACATGCCCAGCGAAGGAGGCTTCCTGCGGAGCCTCTGCAATACGTAAGACTATAGGTGGAAACCTGAACCACATCCAGATCTCCAGAGATGGGAAATTCCCACTTGAAAGGACGAGCAGACCAGCCTGGAGAGGCTAAAAGAACAGAAGATACTTCTAGAAAGAAAGACCTACAGGAAAAATACAAAACAATAGAGGCAGACAGACTGTTACTACAAGAACAAACAAGTTGCTTGCCCAGGAAACATCAAAGCAAGTGATCGGGTCCCCTCAGTGCAAACCCCCTTCCAAGAATAAGACTCCATGGGAATACACGCTCGTCACCGATAAGGGGAAGTGAGGGGAAAACAGCAATGAAGTGGCAAGCTAAGCCGTACAATGTGGAAAGTGAAGTGTTTAGCTGATAAAAACAGAAGGAATATGCATAAGAACACCCACACTTGCAGATAATACCCACTTGACCTGGCTTCAATGACTGGATGATCAGATCTCAACCAGAAGAAGAAAGAAGAGGAAAAAATGAGTAATGTGATACAATTTGATGAACTCTACCTACACCTATGGATGCAGTAGCTCTAAAGAGGGAACAAATCCTTACAGCAAGAATCATTCCCACTGCCTCCACACACACAGTAGACAGGGATGGGAAACTTGGACATTGGCAACCCAAAATGGAGGGGTAGGGCTACAAAGGCAAGAAGTGACTAGCTTACAAGCTTTCAAGAGGGAACCTAGAGACAGGGGCCTGGAGGAAAGCAGAATCTCCAGTGAGTACTATCCAATCTGTTTAGGCGGAGCTGATGAAATGGAATGCAGATGGGTCTCTTGTGATACAATAGTGAATAACTATTATCAGGACATGATTGTGAGGGTTGGAAATGTAAAGGTAGATGTTTTGTAGCAAGGAAGGGAGTGATTAACTTTCCAGTCTAGGAGCGGAGGTCCCTGGGACCATCAACGGAGAAGAGCCGAGAGAGAGCAGTAATGCCAGAGATGGAGGCAGAGCAATGGAGCAGCTGGGGACTTTAGATCCAGAGAGGGAGAGTGACTGTGTGCTGAAGACCAAGGGGGGAGGTGGGGAAGTGTAGGGGGCAGGCTTGCAGGTTATACTCTTTGGTTGGTTGATGATGCATGGAGGGGACTGTAACCATGGCAATGAAACGCTATATGATAGGATGAATGTAAAACTAATGTTATCCCATGTAAACTATCATATAATTCACAGTAAAACATTTAAAATAATAATAATAATAATAATGGTGACTTATAAATCTCTACCTGCAGCGGGGTGGAAATGTTCTTATGAATTAGGTTTTCTTGGTTCTGAGCCAGAGGAAATGAGCTGGCTGTTATATTGCATGGGGCCAGAGGGTACCATTCTCTTAAATAAGATGGAATTGAACAGTAGTTTCCAGAAATTTGGGGATGGCTTTGAGTGCCACAGATTACCAATTACTTTATAGAAAACATTTATATTATTATAAATTCATAGAAGATAAGAATGGTGTACACAGTATGTTTTTTTTGAAGCATAGTAAAATGTGAAGGTCAGAATAGATTAGTAAAAACCATGCTAATTCAAGATAACTGAGTTAGCTTCAAGTACATAATACAATTTGATCCATTTAAAAAACTTCTGTCAAGTATTGTATGTACCTCATATAAGATATTACGTATACCCATTAGGAAATACATAGATGAACATGACAAGGAATGAATGCTGGCACGGAAAAGCTATTAAGAAATATCCCTTTTATTAGGAAAAGATACAGTATGTGCACCAATAATTTGCTTGAGCTAAACTGACCAATTTGCAAAATAAAGACTTAGTTTTAAATTATAAAAAAAAAAAATTTAAGAAGACAAAGAAAAAAATAAAGAAGACATGAAAGAGGAAAAGATCAAAATGGATGTCAGAAGAGACTCTGAAACTTGCTCTCCAGTGTAGGAGGTAAGAACAGAGGAGAAAATTTCAAAGGTCAGCTTAAGAAGACAAAGTCAAATATAATGAAATGTGCAGACCTGGAGTTAACAAAACCAAAAGAGACGAAAACACCTAACATTTCTCAAGCAAAGGGAACTTAAGAAAAAAATTCAAGCCTCAACTTGAAATATTGAGGGATTCTTTAAGCAAAATGCTCAATGATGCTGAAAGTACTAAAAGAAGATGGAAGGAATATACAGAATTACTGTAACAAAAAGAAATGGTCGATGTTCAACCATTTCAAGAGGTAGCATATGATCAAGAGCCAATGATTTTGAAGGAAGAAATTCAAGGTGCATTGATGGCATTGGCAAAGAACAAGACACTGGGAATTGATGGAATAGAAATTGAAATCTTTCAATAAACTGATGCGGCACTGGAGACACTCACTCATTTATGCCAAGAAATTTGGAAGACAACAGCCAGACCAACTGACTGGAAAAGATCCATGTATGTGCCCATTCCAAAGAGAGGTGACCCAACAGAATGCAGAAGTTATCAGACAATATCATTAATATCTCATGCAAATAAAATTTTGCTAAAGATAATACATAGAGGAGGCGGGGCTTGATGGCAGATAGGGTAGAGAGGTGCAGTGAAGATCTCTGTCAGCAATAATACAGAATACCAGGTGAAGCAGGTTCAGGAGAGAGCTCCAAACCTATGAACTGCAAATGTAGGAACACTTAAAAACTTGAAGGCTTATAGCTTGTGGAACTTGTAGCAGAAGCAAGAAATCTCATACTTTTGAATCTACTGGGCTCAGTCGCCAGGAGTCGACAACTTGGGCGAGACCAAATGGCAATACCAAGTGGGGGAGCAAGCTTACCCACCATGGACTAACGCCTGTGGGAACCTCAGAAACAAAGGTGGACAATATTCTTTATTTGGTTTGGTTTTGTTCTGATTTTTTTTTTTGGTATCTGTTCATTGGCCTCTCGCTATCTGTGCTCCCCCATTCTGGTGACTAGATGGGGTGCCTAAGAGAGTGGGCTCCCCCCACCCCCACCACTGGAAGGTTCTTCTACCACGCATGCACACAGAGCCTCTCAGCACTTAAAGGACCAGTTCCTGCTTAAAACCACCGGCAGCACCAAACAGCCACAGCGGGCCCTAAACTGTTTATTAATAGGGGAAAAGGCAAGAACAGCGGGTATAGAGAGGGAAAGAGTCTAAAAACAAAACAGGCTGAAAATTAAACAACCAACTGTGGCATTTTGAAACTTATCAGGCGACCTTGAAGGCAAGAAATTGAAAGAGGATATCAAAGTCATACTCAAATTAGGCTACAGATTTTCCTTTTTTTTTTCTCTCTTCTGAGATTACAGACTACATTATCCAATCTGTTTTTTTGTTTTTTTTTGGTTTCTCTTCTTAATTTTGGGGGCTCTTTCTCTCCCTATATTACCCAAGAAGACACAGCAATTGCTGCCATATAGTCAGCTACAATCACACCCCATAAAGTCCCACAATCCAGGCAAGAACTAATACCAAGTGCCATACACCAGGGAGGCAGACACCATCTGCAAAAGTTACTCTGAGTTAAGCAATAAAGAGTGAAAAAGGAAGCCCACCTCGTGTTCACATCTACCTGAGGCAATCAGAAAGCATAAAAAATACCAAAATACACACTCCATTAAGTATTAAGGCCACAGGTAACCACTGAACATGTCCAAGAAGTAAAGATAATACATAAACGGCTGCCAACTATACATTCACAGAGAACTTCCTGAGGTTCAAGCTGGCCTCAGAAGAGGACGTGGAATAGGGATATTTTTGCTGACGTCACGATTAATTGGGTATAAGCAGGGAATACAAGAAAGATGTTTACAGGTGGTTTACTAACTACGCAAAAGCTTTTGATTGTGTGGATTATGACAAACTATGGACAACATTGCAAAGAATGAGTATTCTGGAACACTTAATTGTGCTCATGAGGACCAAGAAACAGTGGTTCGAATAGAACAAGGGAGAACTAAATGTTTAAAATTAGCAAAGGTGTGTGCCAGGGCTGTATTCTTTCACCATACTCACTCAATCTGTATGCCAAGCAAGTATTTCAAGAAGCTTAATTATATGAAGAAAGTGGCATCAGGTTTGGAAGAAAGTTCATTAACAACCTGTGATACACAGATGATACAACCTTGCTTGCTGAAAGTGAAGAGGACTTAAAATACTTACTGATGAAGATCAAAGACCACAGCCTTCGGTATGGGTTGCAGCTCAATGTAAAGAAAACAAAAATCCTCACCACTGAACCAATAAACAACATCCATAAAAACAGAGAAAAGAATGAAGTTGTTAAAGACTTCATTTTGCTCAGATCAACCATCAACACTTATGGAAGCAGCAGTCAAGAAATCAAATGATGCACTGCATTAGCTAAGTCTACTGCACAAGACCTCTTTAAAGTGTTGAAGAGCAAAGATACCAGTTTGAGGACTAAGGTGCAGCTTATCCAAGCCATGGTATTTTCAATACCCTCATATGCATGTGAAAGTTGGACACATAGACCGTAGAATTGATGCATTTGAGTTATGGTGTTAGAGGAGAATATTAAAAGTATCGTGGACTGCCAAAAGAACAAACAGATCTCTGCTGGAAGAAGCGTAGCCAGAGTGCTCTTTGGAAACCAGGATGGTCAGAATTCATCTCTCATACTTTGGACATAATATCAGGAGTGGAGAAAAAGAAGACCCCCAACGAGGTGCATCGGCACAGATGTGGCATCAATGTGCTCTGGCGTAGCAACAACTGAGACTGATGCGGGACTGGGCAATGTTTCATTCTGTTATGCATAGGGTTGCTATGAGTCGGTACAGTTATGATTCATGTTTTTGTCAAATAACAACAACATGAATCAAATTGACTCCATGGCAGTTTTTTGGTTACTATTATTTGGGGGTTAATGAGATAATATACATGAAAACATGACAGATATCCACACCTACATAAAAATTTTAAGTTTGAAACTTGATGTGGGTTTAACATGTAAATATATAAACAATTAGCCATTAGTATGACCTGAACTTTAAAAAAAAATTGGTAAGAGAGGACATTTACGCCTTGCTTTATCAAAAAAGCCCCATTGGTGCAGCTGCCAAGTGCTCAGCTACTAATGAAAAAGTTGGCAATTCAAACTCCCCAGGTGCTCTTATGGCAATTGCACCTATAAAGATGACATCCTCAGAACCCTATGGGGCAGTGTCCTTTGTCTTACAGGGTAGCTATGAGTCGGAACTGACTCTGTGGCAGTGAGACTGGTTTTTGTTTAGGTTCTATGAAGTAATCTATTAACACCAATATCTAGAATTTCCTAGTTGTATAAAAAATAAATAAAATGTTTAATGATATAATAATCATTATAATCAATGGTGTAAATATTTTCCAGCAGAGACACATCTTGAAAATAATTTGTATATTTGGTAATTACCATATACCAAAAGAAATTTATACTGAGTAAATTTACTTTCCTAGAAACTTCTTACCTGTGTAGCCCAACCAACATTTTTCACAAAAACAGATTTCAGAAGCTGTGCTGATTTAGGAAGACAATCTTTAAAGTTGCTAGAAGCTGTAGCTGTAAGGCCAAGTTCTTCATTTGCAACCATCTACAAATAGTAAAGGACAGGCAGAAATTCTTTTCAGCACTTTTGTAAATCAACTTCAACAAAAATAGGAAGAAGTTTTCATAAAAAAACAAATTTTAAAACAATACTTTAAATGTAAAAAATTTAATAAAAATAAACATTATTAAAAACAAAATTATAGAAAAGAAAAAAGAATTAAACAATTAGTTTTATTTTCTTTTGTCTTTTTCCTCCAAAGTTGTACAGCATGTATGTTTGTAAGTACACACATATACACACATGTATTTCTTTAATGTTAAATCTTTCTATACTGTTAATTAGTCTTCAGGGGCGCCTGGTGACTCTGTAGGATAAACAATGGACTGCGAACCTCAAGGTTGGTGGTTTGAGCTCACCAGCAGCTCTGTGGAAGAAAGATGACGCTTTCTGCTCCTGTAAAGATTTACAGTCTCGGGTTGCTGTGAATTGGAACCAATTTGACTGTACTTAACCACAGCAACAAATAGTCTTCATTCATCATTAATAATTCATAATTTACTTATGAATTCATTACATCAAAATATAATAAGTTTATTTAACTATGTGGCTACAATGAATATTTAAGAAGGTTGTGATGTATACTATTAAGAAAAAACGATGTTATTTGTTAACATATTTAGTTTTTTCCCAAAGGGGCTAGGCTATTATCTCAATAAAGTAACATTTAAACTTGAGATCTGAACATTTACCAAGAATTAGATTATGCCTGGCTACCACTACTGACCATTCGAATCAGGGCATTATACTGATCCTGACAGAATGGGAAAAAACAAGGGACAATTAACTCTTAAAAACTCAGATCAACTGAGATTGGAGGACTTCTAGAGATTAATGCCCTTAGATACACTTAATAAATCTTGAACCCAAAGTAACCTGAGATCATCTTTTAGCAAAAAAACACACTGACAAACATAATAAAGAATATTAACTATGAGCAAGGTGTTTTATTTAGGAGCTCTGTTAGCGTGTTGTTGTTGTTGTTAAGTGCCATCGAGTCGGGTCCGACCCATAGCGACCCTGTACAGGGTTTCCGAGGGTGTAAATCTTTACGGGAGTAGAAAGCCTCATCTTTCTCCCGCGGATCGACTGGTAGTTTCGAACCGCTGACCTTACGGTTCGCAGCCCGATTCGTAACCACTACGCTACCAGAGCTCCTTTTTCTGTTAGCGTAGTGGGTTACATTTTGGGATTTAACTCCTCCATGGCACACAGTAGCAGTGTGCTTCATTAAATACACAAACATCTATATAAAACCAAAAGGTCACCAGTTACTCTAATGTAAAGATGAGGCAGGGAAAAGTAGAGCACTGAAAACGGAACTAGAAAAAAAGAATGTTGACACATTGTGAAAATAGTATCACTGAACAATTTATATAGCAACTGTTAAATGGGAACTTAAACTGTTAGTGAATTTTCATCAAAAACACAATAAAAATATTTTTTAAAAAACAAAACAATCTTAGAGAAAATTAGCCATACTAAGTTTAGTAGTTAAGGAAAATGAGTTCTAGGACAAGTATATTATAGTTGTTAAGTACCCTTGAGTTTGTTCTGACTCTTATCAACCCTAGATGGGAGTTTCTGAGGAGTGGCCATGGATTTGAACCACTGACCTTATGGTCCAATGCTTATACTACAGTGCCACCAGGACAAGTATATATCATGTAAAAAGGCAGTTTGACTTGTCCAAGTAACTAAAAGAAGGCCTTTGAGTTATAAGCATAGAGAATGTGGGGCAGAATGGCTCAGGATGAGACTGGAAAAGTTAAGCAGGTAAGAGTAAGGCCATTGTAAGAAGTTTTAAATTCATATCACGGGCATTAGGCAAATATTGAGGGCTTAAAATATAAAAGCTTTACATATTTACTTACAGAAGGATTAAGTACTGGTGCCTGTTTTAGAGAAGTAGCACTATTCATCACCATTGGGTAACTCGGATCCACAGGAGGAGGTGATAAGGACTTAGGTGAACTCGTGCTGCCAGGTTTTCTGAAAGAGAAAGAAATGGTCAAACACGTTCCCTTGAAGTTTTCAATTCATACAAAAATAAAGAATTGTTACAATGGAAATATCAAACTTTTTTTTGTTAGCATATTTTGTATAATTTAGCAAGTTTTTATTAATTAAATATTTTTTAAAAGAAAATTTACCTTCCTATAATTATTGGGAAAAAGGGAGCACTTCGACTTTTCTTTTCCTCTTCTGAAATTACAGATTCCAATGCTAAACAAATACGATGGCCCTATTTCAAAAGAAGAGTGCTTTCTATTATTCCACCTATTTCATTTATAATCAGTATTAATTCGTATGAAAAAAATATGTAGCTACCTCATTAGCATGATCCATATACACTTTCATTTCTTCTTTCAAGCTATTAATTTCACCTTCACCTTTTAAGGTGTAAGATTTCCCAGTGTTTTCAATCACCTGAATTAATTCTTCTGTTTTGTGGATTTTTGCTCCTAAAGTATAAGCAGAAAGCTATTTTTAATAATTTGTTTAAATATTTCAATGTTTATACTCATAATCACACTATTACATTACTAATGGCTTCTAGATGAAGATACCATTTATATTCATTTACTGACTATCAATAAAATGAGAGTCTCAAAGTATTCAATATATAAAGGCCATCCATTTTGCTGTTCTACCTATTTCTGGCTTAAGTCTAATATATATATTTTGTAAAGTCTAATATATTTTTATCACATTAAAAAAAATTGCTGCTCTCATACAAAACATAATCAAGATCGCTATGATGTATACTATGTGTTCTTTAAAGCAGGGAACTTTACAGATTAAAAAGTTAATTTTTATAGAATATATTTAGAAACAAAATTCTTTTTCAACCTATTGTTTTGCTACATTTATAATTCTTTTATCATGTGTCCATTTGAGTTTCAAATAAGAAATAAGACACTGTGTAATTAATATGTACAGTTTTATATACATATATGTAAGAGATATACTATATTAAATAAAAAACAAAATAAAAGAAATCCCGCCCCCACAAAATCCTAAATTATAAACTAGAGGAAAAAAAAAAATTATCATTCTTAGATGGTACTTACCATCATAAAACCAAACCTCAAAATCAGCACCAGGGGAATTCTCCATCAAAATACATTTAGCATATTTTGTAAAATAAGTGATTTTAGGAGATTTAGATCTTACAAGCTGTATAAATCTGGAAGCATACTGATATTTTTTCCAGTACTTTTCTAGAAGGACAAATGCAAAAAAATTATGAATTAAAAAAAAATTTACCTAAATAGGGAATAAATTATGGACTTGGCATATACATATTTCAAACAAATGTAATATTTATTTCTACTTGTCCTCAAACTTTAAATTTGATACCTTCAGGTTTACAATCCCATTATCAAATAAAAGTATTCTAGAGACTTCTATTAATTTCAATTCAAAATAAAGACAGCATAATAAAATCGCTAATACAGTGTTAAAAACATCCAAAATAAAAGAAAATCCCCCAACAAATCCTAAATTATAAACTAAAGGAAAAAAAAATTATCATGACTAACATCATGATTATTTTTAAATTTGTTTCTTTGAGTCACTAACTTCTATATTATATGTAAAGTACTAAATCCAGTAAAAATGTAAAAGTTGTTAAACTGAAAAAGATTTCTATCTTTTCAGAACCAAATGACTTTCAGGAAAAAAAAGCACAGGGTTTTATAAGCCTAATATGCAAAACCAAAGTTTGATATTCTCTGTAACTATGATCATTTATAGTTATTCAACATTCTTATCTAAAGGGATTGATTTCTAATAGTGTTAGATTAGATACATTTTCCACCCCTACAATCTATTGAAGGGGAGTTGTATGATTCAGTATAAATTTTCTCAAATCCATAAAACTAGACATAACAATCAATGGTGGCTAACCACATTATAAATGATAATTTAGGCAATATAGCAATGATTTCAACTATACAAGTACACAAATTTTATCTATAACTGCAGTTGATAAGTGCTATGGTTTCGACTCAGAGAGACCATGTATAGGGTTTTCAAGGCTTTACATTTTTTTTGCGTGAGCAGAAGGCCCGATCTTTCTTCTGCGGAGTGGTTGGTGGGTCTGAACAGCCAATCCTGTGGTTTGCAGTCCAGTGCTTATCCTATGGAGCCACCATGCTCCCATATCTGTGATATTTTAGATATTTTACTTAGTTTTTACTAACTAAATAATGAACACTTGATTAATAGTGTGTCACATCTTACCAGGTATAAAGTAGTGAATATGATCTGCAACCTAACTAAACTAAGCCATATTTATACCCTTTCATGCACAAATAGCTTATGTATATAAAAATACATTATCTAAATTTATTCAATGGAAAACTTACATACCTGGCAAATTGTCAAAGCTGTACCTACTGATATTGTCAGTAGGTGAGGGTGGTCTATCAGCAAGAGGAAAATCTTTTCCATCATGTGGGTAATAAATAGTGATCTGCCGAAAATAATTTAAGAACTCTTATTTGTTGTTGTTGTTAAGTGCTGTTGCGTCGATTCCAACCCATAGCGACCCTGTATAGTGTTTCAAAGGAGCAGCTGGTGAGCTTGAACCACTGACCTTGCAGTTCAAATGACTTCGCAGTCTGACGCATTAGCCCACAGAGCCACACCAGGACTCCAAGAACTCTTATTTACATTTAAACTTCTTAATTTTTAAAAAAAAATACAGTGTTCTAATTTAAGGGTATATCTTATAATATACCCTTAAATTAGAACACTGTATTTTCTTATTAAAAATTAAGAAGTTTAAATGTAATAGTAAATATTATTTTATTGAAAAATGCTACATTATTCTTAAAAGTAACATTATTTGGTTATTTTAAATGTAAGCCAAAGTTGAGATTGCTACTAGTTATTATTTTTAAAAATGCACAGTTAAATATGTTTACTCAGTATTTTAATTCCAGAGATAATATCATATCAGGAAAATAGATTTAAAAACTTTAAAAAAGATCATCGTAAAACAACTTGGAATGTTAAATACCATGGTGATGATTAAAAGTACAAGATAATAAAGTAAATCCACATTACCACATTTCCATCGCTAGATATTTGAAGAACTTCTTTCACATATTCTTGAGATGTATATTCCTTGAGAAGCTCCACACACACTTCCTCTGAATCAAGTATGCTCACCTAAAAACCAAAATGACCATCAGTAACAATTTTTATGTTTACTAAAACAGCCTGGAATACTTTAGAAAAAAGTACTTAACCATGGCAGGAAGGATGATTAAAGTGAAATATCAAATAGTTGTTTCACTGGGTTAACAGCCTGGGCTAGAGGTATAGCTGAGCACAGCTGTGAACCATAAGGTGCAAAGGTAAGAATGTATAATGAAGCATGAATCATAACCAATGAGAAAAATGAAAGCAGAAGGTGGGGTGGACAATAAGGGCTTTGAAGAATAATAGCAAGTCAAACAAAGCAAGACTGGTAAAATGGGAAACAAAGGACAATCAAGAAGAGGACAGAAAATTTAAAACAACAAATACCATTCCCAATTCATACATGGCATTTAAAAAACAAAACAAAACTTGATTTATATACGTATTCTTTTGTTAGAATTTAATTTTAAATTAAAAAAATTTAAAAATCGATTAGTTTACATTTTTTTATGAGACTAGAAAATGAAAACAAATGCAAAAGGAAAATATGATGGGAAGTTAAAAAATATTGCTACTAAGGTTCCAATTCATACATGCACAACTTTATTGCAAACCAAACGTGTTTAAACATGTCTCTGTGATGTGGAGAGCTGTAGAGTTCTCTCAGCAATACACTTGTTTTAGTTTCCTTAGGATGCCTTCAAATCAAAGATCCAATCAAAACAGTGGCTTTCAAGGGGATTTGCTAGGTCACTTAAAATCAAGACAGAACAATCATTTCAGAAAGTTATGGCAACTGTTTTTGGGATTCCAAAGGAGTAATATTAATAGAGGACTCCTGATGTGGCGCAGTAGGATACGCATTGGACCAAAATGTCAGTATGAACAGCAAGGTCGGTGGTTCAAACTCACCAGGCGCTCCTCGGAAACCCTATACAGGGTCACTATGAGCCGGAACTGACTTGAGGGCTCTCTTAATAGACTTTCTCGAAGGACACAGGGTAATTATGGAGGCTGGTAGCGTAGGGGTTACGAATCGTGCTGCGAATCTAAAGGTCAGCAATTTGAAACTACCAGCTGTTCCATGGCAGAAAGATGAGGCTTACTGCTCTGGTAAAGATTTACAGCCTCAGAAACCCTGTACAGGGTCCCTATGAGTAGGAACCGACTCTGCGGCACATAACAACAACATTAGGAAGAAGTTTTTTTCCCCAAATGCTCAGAGTGATGATTCTTTTATTATTTTATTATTATTATTTTTGTTTTTATTGTGAACTGAGCGATAGTTTACATGGGAAAAAACGGGTTTTACACCATCGTTTCAATGCAATGATTACAATCTCCTCTGTGCATCATCATTCAATAGTATTTGCTTCCATTTCCTCTGGGGGTTTTTTTGGGGGGGGGGGGATGTACACAAAAACACTCCAGAATATATAGTAATTTAAACAACCAAAGGGAACATTCTGCAAGACTGTCTCCTGGCCGCCAGCATCCAGTCTCTCTCTTTCCATGAGTCCAAAGTCCTCAGTTGCTCCCTCTCTCCATGGCCTCATCTCTGCCTCCATCTCTGGTGTTGCTGCTTCTCTGGATAGGGACTTGCATTCTGTCTGTGCTGTTCTCCCTTGATGGTCCTAAGGTCCTCTGTTTCTGGAGTATAAAATTAATTACTCCCCCGTTTTTGTTACAAAACTTCTACCTTTACATTGTGACAGTGGCAATTTGTCATGATAACAATTAGTCAACATCACACTCTTAAACTCCCTCTTGAAAACTTGTAAGGCAGTCGCTTCATGCTGCTATCATCCTCTCATTTTAGGTAGCCAATGTCTAAGTTGCCCATCCCTATCTACCTTGTATACAGAGGGGATAGGATTGATGCTTGATGTGAAGACTCCTTCCCTCTCAGTTGGTACCTTGAGCTACTACATCCATAAGTATAGGTCAAGTTCGTCAAATTATAGCAATTTACATTCGTTTCCTTCATCAAAAAAGTTTTTTTTTTAAATCTTTTAGGAAGAAGTTTTAAGAAAACTGAAAACTGCACTGGTAAAAAAAAAAGGCCAGGAAAGTTGTACCTAGGAATTTTTCTCCATCATGACAATGCACCTACTCATATTTCAAGGTCAAGGGCAGACACACTTTTCTAGGAGAGTTCTTTTGAAACCTTACCCTATACATCCTACAGCACTCATCTTGTCCCTTCAGACTTCTGTTTGTTCCTAAAATTCAAAGAACATTTAAAAGGAATGTGATCGGCAACCCTTGAGGCTATCAAAACTGCCATTTTGGTGTGGTATCAATCAACAGTGCAGAATTCTTCAGGGAAGGGCTATCAAACCAAACCCGCTGCCATCAAGTCAAGTCCGAGTCACAGTGATTCTATATAGGGTTTCTGAGACTGTAGATCTTTATGGGAGCAGATGGTCTCATCTTTCTTCCATGGAGGGACAGGTGGATTTGGACCTCTGACCTTATATTACAGTTAGTAGCCCAATGTCTATTCCACAGCACCATCAGGGCCCCATATAGAGAGATGGCAACACCGCCTTTAGACATGTATGGACCTAGATAGAGAATACGTCGAAAAGCAATAGCTTCACATTTTATTTTTGTTTAATAAAGGTTTTTATGCATTTGTAGCAATATTACTTCCAACTTACCCACGTATTAAGTATTAATTTTGTGACTGGAATTATGAATAAAATATAAGCACTGGTACTGATAACCTTTAGGTCAACGGCTTAAACCCACCATCCACTTCTTAGAAACCTACATAGGGTCGCTCAGTTGGAAACAATTTGACAGCACTAAACAACACCAACACAGATATTATTTTCATATATTTTTTTAATTGTTTATAATTTAAAATTCAAAACAATATTAATTTGTCATCCTTATAGTAGTCAGAAGGAACTCGAGTGACGTAGTGGGTTTAACAATGGACTGCTAAACAAAAGATCTGCAGTTTGAACCCACCAGCTGCCACAGAAAAATGCTAAAGATGAAGGAGTCTGCTTCTGGAAATATGTACAGCCTCAGAATTGTTGGAAGCTAAATGGTCACTATAAGACAAAATCGACTTGTATATTGGTCAGAGGAAAATGAGCTAGTGCTCTATAAATACCCAGTCTTTTTTCTCTTTGAATCAGTTTATCATGTAGCTACCCTAAAGCATTGGGGGGCATTACGTTGTTAAGTGCCACTGAGTTGGTTCTGACTCATAGACACCCTGTATAGGGTTTCTTAGGAGTGGCTGGTGAGTTTGAATCACTGACATTGTAGTTCAAACTGACTTTGCGGTTCAGTGCATTATCCCACAGCACCACACTAGAACACTATGGTGGTGGCAATCCATGGAGTCAGTTCCAACTCATAGTGTGCCTGAATAGGTTCCAAGGCTGCAAATCTTTACAGGAGCAGAAAGTCTCATCGTTCTCCCATGGAACGGCTGGTAGTTTTGAAATGCTGACCTTGAGGTTAGCAGCCTGACTCGTAACCATTATGCTACCAGAGCTCCTTATACCAGGATATTAAAGGAAGATACTAAAACCATATTTTAAAGAAAACATCGTATAGTAAAAATAACAAGACTCACCACAGCCTTTTTAGTTTTCTGTCTGATTGGTTTTAACCTGTGAGCATTCAAAGGAGAAGTAATGCTTCGTAATGTCTGTTTCTGGTAACCAGAGAATGGCTCCATACCCCTAGTCTTGTTTTGTTCAAGAGGAGGATCACAGTCAAATATAGATTTTTGTTGAATTATCTCAGGTTTGCTGTGAAGTGCAGGCACATATTTCATGGGATCCGGCTGTTTTACACAATGTACATTATCAGAAGCATTGGAGTTCTTTTTGGTTCTTTTATCACTCCAGGCATTTCTTGATGTGTCTTTCTGCGAATCTGGATGGCCCTGGTAATCTCTGTTTAAGCTAATGCTGTGTTCAATAGGTTCCTGTAAATGAGCTATATAGTACACACAAAACAAAGCACATTAGTGAATAACTGAAAAGTCAAGTCTACACAAAACAATGACCTGCAAAGGAATAAAAGCAATCTAGTAATTAAAAATAAAATAAAAATCTCAGAATTTTTCTGGCAAATAAGCAGTTTGAGTTTAACATAGTTTAATAATGACTGTAATAGTGACATTTGTGGAGCACAGCTAGAAGGATTACCTTTAATACTATTAAGAAGAAAAGATGCTAATATAAAATTAAATTTTCAATTATGGCAAAAACTAGTAACCATAGGTTACCTACTAATTCTAAAACGAGCAACTACCAACGGTCCAAGAAACAGCCGAGTTGAGAGGAATTCCCAGTCATTCTACACATGAAAAATATGTAAATTTACAATCCTTAATGTAAGGAAAGTCTATCCTACCTTTAGTTGGGAAAGACGCAACTAGCAGCAAAGACTGTAACATGGAATGACTTCAGTATTATTATTAATATTTAATATTACAAATTGTTACCTACATTTAAAAAAATT
>NW_006408871.1:2027726-2047212 GCF_000296735.1 Chrysochloris asiatica | reverse complement strand
CTGGTAGCGTAGTGGTTACGAATCGGGTTTCTAACCTCAAGGCTGGCAGTTCGAAACTACCAGCCATTCCGTGGGAGAAAAATGAGGCTTTCTGCTCCTGTAAAGACTTACAGCCTCGGAAACCCTGTGCAGGGTCACTATGAATCGGAACCAACTCCATGGTACTTAACAACAACAACATACTCTGAAGGTACAGTAGTAATACTAGATAATTACAAACAAAGCTATTTTTCTGTCTCAGGCACCTCCATGTTATCACATAAGGCATCTGTAAACATAACAGAAGGTTAAGTGCAAGGTTTATTCCATGACAATTTTATTGTTTACAAAAAACAAAAAATCCAGACTTAAATTACTAACACCAACAATCACATTTGACAAGACTAATTCCCTTTTGGGCTCCTGAAAAATAATATATACTAGACAGAAAATAAGTATAGACTCTTGGGATGATATAACAAGCTTAAATTACACCATATTGTATATATAGTCTTTGTTTATGAGGTAACATAACACTTAGTAAAAAATTACCTCCTCCTATCCATATGCTTCTTTTTCATGTTCTCTCCTTTTTTCCTTCATTAGTTTCCAGCCCACCTTCTGTGACTGTCATGTTCATGAATGAGAAATGCTAAGCCTTCAAATTTTATATCCAAAACCAAAATAACTTAGATGAGAGCTATTTAAAGATGTTTAGGGTTTAGTAGCAGTGTGCTTCAGCATATGTGAGGTACTATTAATAAACCATGATACCGTATCTGCTTCTACTTAAAAAAATAAGATTAAGTATCTCTCGATCATTTTATAGGCATTGTTGGATAGGTGCTTATCATAGAGTGGATATCGAAGAACAGAGAATAAAAAGACTGAGCCAGATTGCATGGACTGGAACCCTGGCTCATGTACCTCATGGTTTGGGCAAATTACCCTGTGTACCAATATTTCCTCAACTATAAAAATGAGAATGATAATATCTTCTATACTTTTTATCAGTATTTAATAAGTTAATAATACATTTAAGCATTAATAGCAGCTGACTTAATCAAAATGTGTTAACAGTTATTATTATATATCATGTTACTTTACATGATTATTGAAAATGCATTATTTTCTTTAGAAAGATACAGAACTTGGTAACTGTCCAAGTCATTAATTTTTCACTTAAATGTTCAATTATAATCTCACCATTCAGTTGTAGATTCCCAAACCACTGTTGCATCACCTCAGTATGAGATGTCTTGTCTGAAAATGGAAAAGGAGTTTTTCTTGGACAAAGATGATTGGAGCTAAACATGCAAAATAACAAATTCCATCAATTAATAAAAATGTATCAGGTTAACTTTGAAAAATAAAACATTTTAAAAAGGAGCTTTCTTCTGATTTGAACTGAAAATTCTTTCTTTCTCTGTGTAGAAGAGGAAACTAAATATTTCCAAGTATTAAATACGCTATACTCAAGAATATATAGACATCTTTTTTAAAAAGATTTCCAACCACAATTGAAAACTTAAAAATGATCATTTTGATCTTCCCCTTAATAAGAAATAAGAAATAGGGAATCATATTTGAGAATTACCCCAGGAGCATTCAAGAGTGTTAAAAAGAATAGGCATTTATTACCCTAGTAAACCTGCTTAGTTAGAAGCTTCATATTTGTGCTATGAATATTTGCCAAAATTAAAAGTTTTGAATAAAATTATTCTTACAGTGCTTGATCATTTTCAGGTCTTTCAAAAGATCCAGAACTATCAGATGTCTTTTCTTTAAAGAAGTGAAAAATGTTGGCATTGCTGTTTATAGGTGAGTTTCTTCCTTCATTTATATCCACTCCTGATCTTTTAGACCTTGAAAGCATTTCTGCTGAATGACATCGTTCCATTGCATACGTTTTTGGACGAGACTGATTATTGGAAGTGCCAGATCTATCAGAGGAATGGGCTCTACGAAGGTATCGAGAATGTGGCCTTTCTTCTGCATCTTGGATTACTCGTCCCCTTCCACTATTAGTAGTTTCTTGCTCTTGGTTTCCCCACTGAGTATAAAAACTACTTCCATCTCCTGAAGTAGAAAAATCACTTGAATTTTTATTCTTTGGAAATAGAGTCATTTTATTTGGGAGTGGCTGTCCAATCAAAAGTCTTCTCCTATCAAACAAACTACCACTTATACTGGAACTAGAAGAAGCTGTAATTGCAGTAGAAATTGTGGCATGTCCACTATCAATAGAGTCTTCAACAGTTCCCAAATCTTTACTTTTTGTTGAAGAATTTCGGGACATAAAAGGATGGTCTAACACTGAAGACAGACTTAAACGGTCTGCTGGATTCCTACGAAGTAACTGGTGAATAAGGTCCTTGGCCTCTCTTGACAAAAACAGAGGCATTTCATAGTCTGCCAATACTACTTTATTTAAAGTGTTCTTGACTGTATCTGTGTCAAACGGTGGTCGCCCAATAAGTAATGTATAAAACATACAGCCCAAGGACCAAACATCAGATTCAAGTCCATGTGCACTTCGAGTTGCAATTTCTGGTGAAATATAATTAGGAGTTCCACATAATGTATAATGCTTTTCATGTGGCATTTTCAATTGAGTTGCTAGACCAAAATCAGCAATCTTGACATTCATATTACGTGTAAGTAAGAGGTTAGAAAGTGTGAGGTCCCGATGTAATATACCATGAGAATGAAGATACAACATTCCTGTGATGATCTGATGCATGAAGAGTCGAGCTGTCAGGATACAAAAAAATAAAACATAATTATTTTAAAACCTGGAACATTACATTGCATTATGTGTATTAAATTCATTATGAAACCCTGGTACAAAAGTCACAGTAATACATCTGAATACTGGCTACAGCTCAGCTTATTAACAAAAATACTACCCTGATAATTTCAAAACTAAAATGATGTCAGTTTGAGGACTAGGGTATGCATGGCCCAAACCATATTTTCAATAGCCTCATATGCATGTGAAAGTTGGACAATGAATAAAGAATACCATAGAAGAATTGATGCATTTGAATTAAGGTGTTAGAGATTATTAAAAGTACCATGGACTGCCAGAAGAACGAAGTACAGGCAGAATGCGCCTTAGAAGCCTTTCCAGACATATTATCATGAGGGACCAATTCCTGGAGAAGAACATCATGCTTGGTAAAGTGAATGGGCAGTGAACAAGAGGAAGACTCCCAACAAGATGGATTGGCACAGCGGTAGCAGCAGAGGGCTCAAGTGTAGCAATGACGGTGAGGATGGTCCTGGACCAGGGAGTGTTTCATATTGTTTACTGCACAGGGTCACTATGAGTCGAACTAACTCAACTGCACCTAACAACTATTTCACAAAATTTTTTCTAATTCCCTTTAATACAGCTGTTGTTGTTGTTAAGTGCCGTCGAGTCGGTTCCGACCCATAGTGACCCTGTACAGGGTTTCCAAGGAGTGACTGGTGAGCTTGAACCACTGACCTTGTAGTTCAAACGGCTTTGCAGTGTGACACATTAACTCACAGCACCACACCAGGACTCCTTAATACAGCTAGGTACCTTTATTTTTTTAAACCTCTCCCTTTCTAACAGATAAAATTTCAATATTTTAATTAATATTTCAATAATACTTATTAGTGCTTGGGAGTGGTTAGGATAATGAGGTTAATCAGAAATCCATAACAAAAGAATTACTTGTAGCTCCATAAGCAACTCATAAATGTATTTTTAAACCCAAATCAATCCCAAACCCAATAACTGATTCCAACTCATAGCAACCATGTACATGGTTTCCAAGGAGTGGCTAGTGGGTGTGAACCACCAATCTTGCAGTCAGCAGACAAGTGCCTACCTTACAGTATCATTAGTGACTCTATAGCACAGAATAAAACTGCTACCTGGGGTTTTCAGGAGTATAGGCATGGATTACTAATCTCAAAGTAGTCAGTTTAAATTTATCATCTGCTCTAAAGGAAACCCTAAACAGGGTCGTTATGAGTTGGAAACCACTTGATAGCACTTAACAATAACACAGGGTTTTCAAGACTGTCAGTCTTTACAGTAGCATACATCTTCATCTTTCTCCCTTAAAGAGGCTGTTGGGTTTGAACAAACTGACACAGCACTGGAGGCAATCACTCATCTCTGCCAAGAAATTTGGAGAACAACTACCTGGCCAACTGATTGGAAGATATCTTTATTTGTGCCCATTCCAAAGAGAGGTGACCAAAGGAATGTGGACATCATTGGATAATATCATTAATATTGCATTGAAGCAGTTTTGCTAAAGATAATTTAAAAAATAGCAGCAACAGTAGATTGAGAGGGAACTACCAGAGGTTCAAACCAGATTCAGATGAGGACAAGGAAAGAGGGACCCTCATTGCTAGTATTAGATCGGTCTTGGATGAAAGCAGAGAATACCAGGAAGATATTTACCTGTGTTTTATTGACTATGCGAAGAATTTTGACTATGTGGATTATGATAAACTATGGATAACATTGCAAAAAAAAAAGTACTCTGGAATGTTTAACTGTGCTCATGAGGAACCTGTACATAGACCAACAGGACATACATAGACAAATAGAACAAGGGAACATGAATGGCTTAAAATTAGGAAAGGTATGTGCCAGGGTTGTATTCTTTTACCATACGTATTCAATCTATTCTGAGCAAATAGTCCAGGATACTGGATTATATGAAGAAGAAATGTGGCATCAGGATTAGAAGAAGACTCATTAACAACCTGTGATATACAGGTGATACGACCTTGTTTGTTAAAGTGAAGAGGACTTAAAATATTTACTGATGAAGATCACATACTACAGCTTTTGGTATGGATTGTACCTCAGTGTAAAAAAAACAAATATCTTTACAACTGGACCAATTAATATCATGATAAATGGAGAAAAGACATCATTTTGCTTCACTATCAACTCTCATGGAAGCGACAGTCAAGAAATTAAATGACATATTGCATTAGGCAAATTTGCTGCACAAGATCTCTTTTTTGCACTCCAATAGACACTATTCATTTTATTAGTCATGCAGGAGGATGTCTTGAGAGCATGAAATCTGTGTACCTTCCCCATGGTAGGCCACAGGCTAAGAGCCTTGGGCAATTCCCCCAAGAAAATCTCTTCAGGAAGAGCACTCCCCAGCTGAACCCCACAGCTAAACAGGTCTGAGAAGTCAGCCGCTGCCCTGGGAAGCCAAAGCCCGAACCTAGCATCAGATTGTTGTTAAGTGCAAGAACAGAACTATATAAAGAATGTGTACATCCACTCCCTAGAATCTTTAGGCTCCCACTGACCAGACACTGAAGAGGCAGGAAGCAGAATGGATAGAGCAGCTGTGATGAGATGTAATTTGCTAAAAGGCTAACATCACCTGATACGTTGCTATGTGTAAGAGAAAGCTCTTAAAAAACCTGATATCAGAAGTCTGGACACAAGACACATGGATCCTATTATTCACAGTACACATACACAGCTTCAAGATGATCACAATAATGCATTGGAAGGGTGGGGTGGGAGGGCATCTCAGGTGGAATAATTCAAGATTTGTCTAACTCAAAACCAAAATATGCTGACATCACCTAGCTCCTGTTTGCTCTGGAGAGAAATGATGAAGGTTTAGGGACAGTCTTTCATGGACTGTCCCAGTCGGCTGTACAGCAAATGACTAGTAGGTATCAAGGAAGAGGAATACAGGCTCCTTCTTCACGTTAGAAAACGCCATTCACAGGAATCCAAACTTATAAAAGAACACTTAATTTTCTGTACTGGGGTGACTGCCAGGGGCCGGTAGCTTGTGCACTGTACATTCCTGTTCCTTAAATTCATTCTGTGTTTGGGTAAGGCTGCAGTCACTGCTGACCTAGGGTCATCGCCCCACCTGCTAGAAACCTTTTATGGAAGTAACTGGAAAATATGATTAAAATGATCCCTTAACATATAACCAATGTCCTAATATTACCTAAATAGCAAAGCATCTTTGGGATTGGATCACCAATAACCATGCTTTTAATTGATGGAAATTTTTGAAGAAACACCTAGATCTACAATCATGAGATGACTGTAAGGAGGTCTGACCCCAATGACTGAAGATCAAACATGCCCTTTTATGTGTATTTCTACCATGAGTATGTCCTCTTTGGTAAAAGGTCTGTTTAAGTCTTCTGCCCGTTTCTGACTGGGCTGTTAGTTTTCTTAGTGTTGAGTTGGGACAATTCCTTATACGTTCTGGATTTGCAAGATCTCGTTAAAGTGTTCAAGAGCAAAGATGTCAGTCTGAGGACTAAAGGGCACCTGATCCAAGCCATGGTATTTTCTTTCAGTAGCTTCAAATTCAGGAGTCCTGATGTGGCACTGCATGATAATGCACTGGACTACAAAGTTGGTGCGAACTGCAAGGTCACTGGTTCAAACTCATCAGCTGCTCCTTGGAAATGCCATACAGACTATGAGTTGGAACAGACTTGACAGCACAACATATAAATGTGAAAACTGGACAGTGAATAAGGAAGACCATAGAAGAATTGATGCTGTTACGTTATAGTGTTGGAAAAATTAAAAGTAACAAAGTCTACTAGAAGAACAAACCTATCTGTTCTGTGTTGGAAGAAATATAGCCAGAATGCTCCTTAGAAGCCAAGATAAGCAAACTTAGTTTGTCATATGTCAGACATATTTCAGAAGGCCCCAGTCCCTGAAGAAGGGCATCCTGCTTGGTAAAGTGGAGGGTCACTGAAAAAGATGAAGACCTCCAAGGAGATAGATAGATTGGTACAGTGGCAGTAGCTGTGGGCTCAAGTTTAAAAACGATTGTGAGGATGGTGCACGAGTGGCAGAGTTTTCTTAAGTTGAGCATAAGGCTGCTGTGAGTCAGAACTGGCTGGATGGCAACTAACTAATATAAAAAATGAAAATAATTTCATTTTTTCGACTATATAACAATTAAGATATTTATGACAGTACACATACCTTCATTTTTTCATTTTACTAATGGCTGAACATTTAGATTATTTTTATATTTTAAGATTATAAAAATACTTAGCAATAAATGTCTTTCTTCATGCTTATTTTCTTTTGCATATGCATACGGTATTTCCTTATGGTATATTCAAGAAACAGACCCACTACTTTGAAGGATACAAACATGCAGTATTTTCACCCTTGCCAAATTGCACTCCAGAAGGCTGGATTTTTCATGTACACTCTTTTTAACATTTTTTTTTTTTCAGTCAAGTGCCATTGAGTCAGTTCTGATTCATAGTGACCACATGTAGTAGGGTTTCCGAGGAGCAGCTGGTAGGTTTGAACCACTGACCTTGTGGTTAGCAGTACAGGGCTAACCATACCAGAACTCCTTTGTTGTTAGGTTGCCATGTGCCATTGAACAGAATGAAACACCACCCAGTCCTGCACCAGCCTCACAACTGCTCCTATGCTTGAGCCCACTGATGCTGCCACTGTACCAACCCCTCCACTTTACTAAGCATTATGCCCTTTTCCAGGGACTGGTTTCTTCTGATATGTCCGAACTATGAGAGGCAAAGTCTGGTCATCCTGGCTTCTTAGCAGCATTCTGGTTGTACTTCTTCCAACATAGATTGGTTTTTTCTTCTAGAAGTCCATTGTTGTTGTTGTTAAGTGCCGTCAAGTTGGTTCTAACCCATAGCGAGTTTCCAAGGAGCAACTGGTGAGCTTGAACCACCGACCTTGTAGTTCAAACGGCTTTGCAGTCTGGCGCATTAACCCATAGCACCAGCTGTCCATGGTACCTTTAAAATTCTTCTCCAACACCACAACTCAAATGCATAAATTCATCTTTCCTTATTCACTGCCCAACTTTCAGACTGCTGCTTCCATTTGTGATAATGGTGGATCCAAGCAAAACGAAGTCTTGGACTGACAACTTTAATCTTTTCTCCATTTATCATGATGTTATTTCTTGGTCCACTAAAGATTTGTTTTCTTTAGTGAAGGCTGTGGTCTTCGATCTTCATCAATTAAGCATTTTAAGTCCTCTTCACTTTCAACAGCAAAGTCGAATCATCTGCGTATTGCAGGTTGTTAATGTGTCTTCCACTCATTCTAATACCACTTTCTTCTTCACATACTTCAGCTTCTTGTGTTATTTGCTCAGTGTATAGACTGTATAAGTATAGTGAAAGAAAACAACCCTGACACACATCTTTGTTAATTTTAAACCATTCAGTGTTCCCTTGTTCTGTTTGAACAACTGCCTCTTGGTCTATGTGCAAGTTCTTCATGTACATAATTGTTTCAGAATACTTCTTTTTTGTAATGTTGTCCAGAGCTTATCATGATTCACACAAACGAAATCCTTTGCAAGGTCAATAAAACACAAGTAATAAATAAATAAATAGATTAATTACAGGTAAATATCTTCCTGGTATTCCCTGCTTTCACCCAAGATTGATCTGACATCAGCAATGATTTGCCTGTTTCACATCCTCATTTGAATTCAGCTTAAACTTTTGGCAGTTCCTTGTCAATGTAAATTTTTCTTGCATGTGACACTAATGACATATTATGATATTATCCAATGATTACTGCATTCCATGGGATTACCTCTTTGGAATGTACACAAATACAGATCTTTTCCAATCAGTTGGCCAGGTCTTCCAAATTTCCTGGCATAGGTGAATGCCTTCAGTGTTGCCTCTGTTTGTTGAAAGATTTCAATTCGTATTCCATCAATTCCCAGAGTCTTGTTCTTTACCAATGCTTTCAGTGCACCTTGAACTTTTTTCCCCCCTTTCAATATCATTGGCTATTGCTCATCTAATACCTCTTAAAATCGCTGAACTTCAACCATTTTTTTTTGGTACAGTGACTGTATATATTCTTTCCATCATCTTTTGTTGCTTTCTGCATCATTCAATATTTTGCTCAAAGAATTCATTAAAGTCGAGGCTTGAATTTTTTTTCCTCAGTTCTTTCAGCTTGAGAAGTGCTGAGCATGTTGTTCCCATTTGGGACTACTTCAGTAGAATTAATCCTCACTTTTTTAGTTGGCATTTCATGAAGTGTATTGTTTTAGCATTTTCCCATCTCATTTCATTTCATTTCTATTGGTCATTTTTACCTTATTTTCCGTAAAGTCTCATTTTTCAATTAGATTATCTTTTTCTTTTTATGTACACATTGTTTCTTCACAATAATTTGCCAATATTTTACAAATATTATCTTACCATTTGTGTCTTTTAACTTTGTTGACCCTATCTTTTGTTATGTTGTTGTTGTTAAGTACTGTGGAGTCGGTTCTGACTCATAGTGACCCTGCACAGGGTTTCCGAGGCTGTAAATCTTTACGGGAGCAGAACGCCACATCTTTCTCCCACGGAACCGCTGGTAGTTTCGAACTGCTGACCTTGAGGTTAGGATCCCAATTCGTAACCACTATGCTACCAGAGCTCCTGATCTTTTGTTATATACAATATTTTTAAGTCAAAATGATCATTCTTTTCCTTTATAGTTTTTGCAAGTTCCATATTTTTTCAAAGTGGCCTTTCTACCACAAGTTACAGACACTATCTTCTTTGGTATCTTCCAATACTTATTTTATATAAATGTATGTACATGCTTACAACTCCTAAATTTAACCTGAAGGCTAGATCTCTCTTTTATGCTTCATACTCAGAAATTTAACTATTTCCTTGATATCTTCATTTAGCTGATTCAGGTAGTTCAAATTTAACTTGACTTAGACAGATTCTTACCTGCTACCATAGATTTCCTCAGATCATTCAATTGTACCATAATCACTATTAATCAGTTAGTCAAGAAACCTAGGCAGTATACTTAATTCCTCCTTTTCCACAGCTATCACCTGTATTTCTTCAGCAAGACAAGAATTCTCCATCTTCTTTTCATTTGTCCTACCATGGCCCTGGTATAAGGTATCATCATTTTAGAGTAGCACAGTGGTTATGAGTTGGGCTGTGAACCCTGAGGTCAGCAGTTTGAAACTAGCAGTGGTTCCACGGGAGAAAAATGAGGCGTTCTGCTCCCGTAAAGATTTACAGCCTTGGAAATCCTATGCAGGGTCAATATGAGTCAGAACCGACTCCACAGTACTTAACAACAAGTCTTCCTGTTTTCACTGCTACTCCGATTTTCACACACAGTAAAAGTAATCCTCTTAAATAATACATCATCACTCACAAAAGTCTACCCAAGACACTTTTAAAGTTGAAATTCTTTAAAATGGAGGGTGCTGGGGCACTGCAGTATACAATTTTTTTTATTTTATTTTAACTTAGATGGTTAATTATGTATACGTTATTGCTATTAAGCATTGTTGAGCTGGTTATGACTCACAGAAATCCTCTATAGGGTTTCTGATGTGCACTTCTGGTGTAGCCTTGTAAGATAAGTACTTGACTAACTGCAGGGTTGTTGGTTCAAACTCACCACTGGCTCCTTGGAAACCCTATACAGGGTCACTATGAGTTGGAACCACCACTAGAGTTAACAATATAGGATTTATTAGGCATGGCTGGTGGGTTTTAACTGCCATCCTTGTGGTTAGCAATCCACAGTTTATCCTTCAGCATCACATCAGGACTCCAGTTACATGTATGTTGTTGTTGTTAAGGACCATGGAGTCGATTCCGACTTATAGTGCCTCTGTACAGGGTTTCCGAGGCTGTAAATCTTTGCAAGAGCAGAAAGCCTCATCTTTCTCCCGCAGAACAACTGGCAGTTTCGAACTGTGGTTACAAATCAGGCTGCTAACCTTAAAGTCAGCAGTTTGAAACTATCAGCCATTCCTCAGGAGAAAGATGAGGCTTTCTGCTCCTGTAAAGATTTACAGCCTCGGAAACCCTATGCAGGGTCCCTATGAGTCCAAACCAAATGCACAGCACACCACTACCACCACCACTTTCTATTTATTTCTCTTATCTAGTTCTGCATCATTATCTTTGCTTACTAAGCTCAAGCCACTCTGGGTCTTGTTTTCAGTTTTCTGGGTATGCCAAACACTTTTCGTGCTTCAAGGCTTCTGTATATTTAGGACTGGCTCTTTCTCCCCTTCAGCCCTTAGTTAAAACATAACTTCCTCAGAAACTTTACCTGTTCACACTAATATACATATAGTTTTCTATATATATCTTAGTCTCTTTATCAATTCCTTTTTAGCCCATATTAGCATTTGAAATTATGTTACTTTCTATTTATTTTCTGAGAATCTTTCCCACTAACAGAAACTTTAAGAAGGCACAGATTGAGATATCTACGCAGATAATAATAACTCATTCCTGGCATTTGGTATGGTAACCAGCACCTGTTGTTAATGTTGGTGTCAGCAAATCGATTCCAACTCAGAGACAATATGCAAAACAGAATGAAACATGAGATGGCCCTGCACCATTCTCAATTTTAGGTATGCTTGAGCCTCTTGCTGCTGCCATAGTGCCAATCCATCTCATTGGGGGTCTTCCTCTTTTTCACTGACCTTTCACGTTACCAAGCATAATGTCCTTATGCATGGACTGGGCACTCTTGACAGCATTTCTGAAATACTCATTGATGAAGAGAAAGTCTCTTCATCCTCTCTTCTAAGGCGCATTCTGGTTGTACATCTTCCAACACAGACCGTTTGTTCTTCTGGCAGTTCAGTATACCTTCAATATTCTTCTTGAAAACCTTAATTTAATGTATCGATTCTTCTAATGTCTTCCTTACTCACTGTCTAACTTTCACAAGCATATAGGGCAATTTAAAATACCATGGCTTGGGTCAGGTGCACCTTAGTTCTGTTAAGCAGACTTGCCTAGTGCAATACATCATTTGATTTCTTGACTGCTGCTTCCAGGAATATTGATTATGGATCCAAGCAAAATGAAGTCTTTGACAACTTCAATCTCTTTTCCATTGATCATGTTATCCATTGGTCAAGTTGTGAGGATTTCTGTTTTCTTTACATTGAGGTACAATCCATACTGAAAGCCATATGGGCTTTGATCATCATCAGTATGTATTTTAAGTCTATTTACTTTCAGCAAGCAAGGAAGGTAGTATCATTTGTATATTGCAGGTTGCTACTAAGTCTTCCTCTAATCCTGATGTAAAGTTCTTGTGAATTGAGTGAAGGTTTACAGATAAGATCATCAGCTTTACATTCAAATCATACACTATTTCATCTCAATGATTATAATCCCCTCCAAGCAACAACAGTTATTCCACTTTCTCCATGCATTTCCTGTTAGCATTCCACTCACCTTCCCATCCCTTCTCGACTTTGTCTTTAGGAAAATGTTGCCCTTTTGATTTTGAATGATTGAACTTTCAATGATGAGCATACCTTACTAATGTTGTCCTCTCCCTCTATAAATCTACTGCTTAGCTGAAAGTTGGGGCCATAAGAGTGAGTTCCTTTACAGACCTGAAGGGTAGTCGAAGGCAACTGTCTCATGTTCCTCCAGTTTCCTTTTTTAAAATGTTTTCTAAATTAAATAATTGAGCTTTGTTTCACGTTTTCTCTCACTCTGTCTGGAACCCTCTAATGTGATCCCTTTCAGAGTAGTTGGTAGTAGTAGCTGAGGACCATCTAATTCTTCTGATCTCAGAATCATGGAGACTGATGTTCAAATGGTCCATTAGTCCACTGGATTAAGTTATTCCAGACCTCTTCAATTGTTATCACTCTTCTTTCTGCACACAGAGAGACCACTCAGTGAACCTTAAGACAGTCACTCATGAGCTTTCTAGACTGCAGATGCTACTCATCAAAGTAGGATAAATAACACTGTCTTTGTGAACTACGTAATACCAGTTGATCATGGTGTCCCGAGACCCCAGCCCTGAGCTCCCAGACCCAACAACTTAAGATGTTTATAATTCTTAAAAAGTTTTCATCATTTTGCCTGCTGTATGCTCCACCACATTCATAGTCGTGTTTGCAGGAAAGGTACATATTCATGTATAAATATCTTTCAATGTTTTTGTAGGATATATAAATATATATTCCACTCTTCCTTACTCATTCAGCCTATGTCTCAATCCATGTATCTATGCACAGAACACTGTTGTTACAAGGTTGTGTATATATCACTACCTACCTCTATCCCCTTTAGCCCAAGCATGTCTCTTCACCTATCTTCATCATTCTTCTGTTAACTTCTTGTATTGCCCTCCCCATCACCCAAGCTATCATGTGTCTACCTTCTAGCAGTGAATTCCCTTCCCCATCCTCCCATGCCTGGTAACCATTTAAGAATATTTCTTTTAGTAAGAAAACTTTTAGTAAGTTTTTATAATAACGGTCTTATATAATATCTGTCCTTTATTGATTGACCAATTTCACTCAGCATATAATGCTCTCCAGGTTCATTCGTGTTAAGGTGTGTTTCATAGATTCATTGTTATTTTTCAAGGTTGCACAGTATTTCATTGTGTGCATGTGCCAATGTTGTATAGTATTCCATTGTGTGTGTATCCATTCTCCCATTGATGGGCACTTACGCTAGCTCCATCTTCTGGCTATTGTGACTAGTACTATGATGAATATCAATGTGCATATTTCTACATGTGTTATGACTTATTTCTTGTGGCTACTATACTGGGTAGAGGGACTGCTAGTTCATAAGGTTCCAACTTTCTGAGGAAGCACCATACAGTTTTCCAGAATGGTCGAACCAGTTTACAGTCCCATCAGTATTGTAGGAGAGTCCCAGTCTCTCCAAACCCGTGCCAGCATTATGCTTATATACAGGAGTCCTGGTGTGGAGAAGCTGAACTGAAAGGTTGGTTTGAACAGCAAGGTCGGTGCTCAAGTTCACCAGCCATTCCTCAGAAACCTTATACAGGGTTGCTTTGAGTCAGAACCAACCTGTTAGCACTTAACAACACAGTTGTACAAGGGGCCTTCAAAAAGTTCATGGAAAAACTGAATTAAAATATAAATTTTTCAAAACTCTTTAAAGAAATATTTTTATAGTGAACCAAGTGAAGCTTTACAAAGCAGATCATCTGTTTCCCATTAAACGAATTGTAAGATCCCATCATCTCAAGTCCTGTTTGTTTTTATTCCTCCTCCTTTCCCTGCCCTTTTGAATTTTATCCTTATATAAATGCTGTCCCTTTGATCTTGAATGGTTGACCATTCTGTGGTGTACATACCCCACTAATATTGTTGTGCCCCTATGTAATTTTCAGCTTAGGGTGAAATCAGTTCCATAAGTACAACTTGACTTTATAGTTAAGGTTTTATGTCAACTTGGACCAGGATTCAATTCTCAATAGTTTGGCAGTTGAAATGTAGTTATTCCCTCCCCATAATGATGGAATGTTGTTATTAAATGCTGTCAAGTTGGTTCCAACTCATAGCAAACCTGTATAGTTTCCAAGAGTGACTAGTGGGTTTGAACTGCGGACATTGCCAGTTTATAGGAGATTCCCATGAGTGTGGCATGCAACACCTTTTATCTTATAAGAGATAAAAAGAGAAAAACCTGAGCAGAGAAAGAGGGACCTATTATCACCAAGACAGAAGATCCAGGAGTGGAGTGTGTCCTTTGGACTTGTGGTCCCTGCACTAAAAAGATCCTGGATCCAGGGGAAGGTTGATACCAAGGTGTACGGAGATCTCCAAGGAAGACCAGGGCTACAGATTCTGAAAGGCGATAAGGACCTTTCCCCAGAGCCATCAAAGAAAAAGCCATCCCCAAGAGAAGACACTCTGAATTTGGACTTCTAGCATTTTAACCTTGAGAATAAATTCCTGGTTGTTAAAGTCATCCACTTATGGTATTTCTGTTATAATTAACATTAGATAAGTAACACCGTTAATTATCTAAGGGTCTCTCGGGTTCCACCAGTCTGTCTGACCAGTAAGACTGGTCTTTTTTATCATTTTCAGTTTTATTTCACATTTTCTCCCACTCTATCCAAGACCTTATAATGCGATCCCTTTCAGAGCAGTTGGTAGTGGTGCCAAGCACCATCTAATTCTTCTGATCTCAGGGTCGTGGAGGCTGATGTTCACATGGTCCACTAGGCCATTGGACTAATTCCTCCCAAAACTCTTCCATTTCCATCACTTTTCTTTCCTCCAGAGACCTTACTCAGATGACCACTCATGAACATTTAAGATCCGAGTTGATCTGACCAAACTAGAGTGTAGGACATTGCTTTGTGGGCTATGTTATGCTACCTGAACATGGTGTTCCCAGACACTACGGTTACAAGCCCTTACATCCAGCAACTCATCCCCTCAAGGTGTTTGGCAATTTCTAAGAAGTTTTCATAATTGTTCCATCTGAGCACACGAACACATTCACGGATATGTTTGCAGTAGCAAATATCCTGTCAAACATTTATACATTTGTGGGTATACTCTCATTCCCCCTCCACACCCATTCAGACTATGTATGGATCCATGTACCTACCTGTGTTGTTGTTAAGTGTCCTTGGTAGGATCTGACCAATAGCGACCCTGTATAGGGTTGTTGAGGAGCTGCTGGTGAGCTTGAACTGCTAACCTTGCAGTTCAAGCCAACCTTGCAGTCCAGAACATTAACCCGCAGTGCTACATCTGTTGTTGTTGTTAAGTACCATGGAGTTGGTTCTGACTCATAGTGACCCTGCACAGGATTTCCAAGGCTGTAAATCTTTAAGGGAGCAGAAAGCCTCATCTTTCTCCTGTGGAACGGCTGGTAGTTTTGAACTGCCGACCTTGAGGTTAGCAGCCCGATTTGTAACCACTACGCTACCAGTATCACCATTATTGCAGGATTATGGAGTCCTGGTGTGGTGCTGGGGGTTAATGCACTGGATTGCAAAGTCAGTTTGAACTGTAATGTTGGCAGTTCTAGTTCACCAGCAGCTCCTTGGAAACCTTATACAGGATTGCTATGGGTTGGAACCGACTCAATGGCACTTAACAACAATGAGTACAACAGTATTTATCTCTGTTGCCTTTAGCTCTTCCATTTCTCCCCATGTATTCTCCTGCCTTCATCATTCTTCTGCCTACCTCACAGACATCCACATTAACATGACCTACCTCAGACACCCACATTAACATGACCAACCCTGTTGTCAAAATCCTGAGTGGTGCTGTAGGATAAGCACTGGACTGTTAACCACAAGGTTAACCCACCATCCGCTCCTCGAAAACTCTAGACAAAGTTACTAGCAGTCAGGACAGACACAAAGGCACTTAACAACTCTTTAGTCATTGAATTGGAGTCCTGGTGTAGCGCTGTGGGTTAATGCGCCAGACTGCAAAGCCATTTGAACTGCAAGGTTGGCGGTTCAAGCTCACCAGCTGCTCCTCGGAAACCCTACACAAGTTCGCTATAGGTCGGGATCGACTCGACAGCACTTAACAACAACAAAAGTAATTGAATTACCCCTCTTCTTCCCCTGGCCCTGTAACCACAAAAATTTTTTTTTTTTTTTAGTGTGAAAATGTTTTGACATAGAAGTCATAACATAAATATTGCATAATGATTTCATGCAATATTTGTCTTTCTGTGATTGACGAATTTCACTCAGCATAATGCCATCCAGGCTCATCCATGTCATGAGGGGTTTTGCAGTTTCATCATTATTTTTCAATATTGCATAGTATCCCAATGAGGACTAACTTTGGTATGTGTGTACCAAAAGTTTATCCATTCTTCCACTGATGAGCATTCAGGTTGTCTAACTTTTTTGCTATTTGAACATTCTGTTGGGTCACCTCTCTTTGGAATGGATACAAATACGGATCTCTTCCAATCAGTTGGCCCAGTAGTTATCTTCCAAATTTCTTGGCATAGATAAGTGTGTGCCTCCAGTAGTGCATCAGTTTGTTCAAAGATTTAAATTTGCATTCTGTCAATTCCTGGAGCCTAGGTTGTTTTTTGTTTTTGTTTTTTTGTCAATTCAGCTTAGACGTCTTCCTTGAGTGCCTCTGGTTCTTGACAATATGCAACCTCTTGAAATGACTGAACATCGACTGTTTCTTTTTGGTACAGTGATTGTGTATTTCTTCCATCTTCTTTTGATGTTTTCTGCATCATTTGATATTTGCCCACAAAAATCCTTCAAAATTACAAGTTGAGGTTTAATATTTTCTTCAGCTCTTTTAGTTTGAGAAATGATGAACATCTTCTTCCCTTTTGGTTTTCTAATTTCAGATCTTTACACATTTCATTATAATACTTGCTTCTGCCTTCTCGAACAGCCCTTTTATATCTTGTTTAGTTCTTTTAGCTCATTTCTTCCATTTGTAAGTTTCTCTAAACTTAATAGCAAGTTTCAATCCTTTCTGACATCCATTTTGGTCTTTTCTTTCTTTCCTGTCCTTTTAATGATCTTTTGTTTTCTTCCTGTTATGTTCTTGATGCCATCCCACAACTGCATCAAATCTGTTCTTCTTGAGATGGTCTCCAGATTCAGGTGGAGTATATTCAAGGTAATATTTTGGCTCTTATGGACTTGTTTTAATTTTCTTCAGTTTCAGCCCAAACCTGCATATGAGTAATTGATGATCTATTCCACTCCTGGCCTTGTTTTGGTTGATGATATTGAGCTTTTCCACCATCTTTCTTCACAGATGTAGTCAATTTGATTTCTGCGATTCTATCTGGTAAAGTCCAAGGCGCTCTGGTAGCATAGTGGTTATGAATCGGGCTGTTACCTCAGGGTCCACAGTTTGAAACTACCAGTTGTTCTGCGGGAGAGAGATGAGGCTTTCTGCTCCAGTAAAGATTTACAGCCTCAGAAACCCTGTACAGGGTCACTATGAGTCAGAACTGACTCCACGGCACATAACCACAACCACCACTATCTGGCGAAGTCCATATGTATAGTTGCTTTTTATGTTGTCTAATAAGGAGTTCTGGTAGTGTAGTGGTTATCAACTGGGCTGCGAACCTAAAGGTCAACAGTTCAAAACTACCAGCTGTTCCGCGTGAGAAAGATGAGGCTTTCTGCTCCCATAAAGATTTATAGCCTTGGAAACTCTGTACAGGGTCACTATGAGTCGGAACCGACTCCATGGCACATCACTACCACCAATAAAGTACTAGCAATGAGTAAGTTGTAAGTCTTGCAAAATTTTCTAGCACAGTCTCCAGCATAATTTCTATCACCACAGCCATTATTTTCTAGCTACTGATCCTTTCTGTTTGTTTCTAACCTTTGCATTCCAATCAACCATAATTATCAATATAACTTGTTAACACATTTGAAGTAGTTAGTAAAACCTTTCAGTTTCATCATCCCTGGCCTTAGCAGTTGGTACAGAAATTTTAGCAATTGTGGTATTAACTGGTCTTGCTTGTAAGTATGGATATTGTCCCATCACAGAAAGCACTGTACTTCAATAGATCTTGAAATGTTCTTCTGACAATGAATGAGACACTATTCTTTTTCAATTTATTGTTTCAAGCATAGTAAAGCATTTGACTGTCAGATTCAAAATGGCCAACCCAGTCCATTTCAGTTCACTAACACCTAGGATATCAATCTTTATGTGTTCCATTTCATTTTAACACTTCCAATTTTACTATACTTATATATTCAATGTTCTAATTATTAATGGATGCTTGCAACGTTTTTCCTTATTTTGAGTTGTGCCCCATCAGCTAATCAAGGTCTGGAAATCTTTATTCCATTCACATTATTATGGCCAACTATGAGGAGGAAGCTCTTACCCAGTTGTACTTTGAGTCTTTTAACCTAAGGGCTCATCTTTTGGCACAGTATCTGACAATGTTCTGTTGTTATTCATAATGTTTCTGTCTTCTGGTATGATATCTAACAATGTTCCACTGTTGTTCATAAGGTTTTCATTGGCCAAACATTCAGTAGTCCACCTCTCCTTCATCCTAGTCTGTCTTTGTCTAGAAGTTCCACTGAAACCTGTCCACCATGGGTGACTCTGCTAGTATTTTAAATACTGGTGCCATAGCTTCTAGAATCCCCCAGCAACATGCAAGCCATCACAGGATGACAGACAGACAAGTGGTGGCAGTACTGCCTTATCCATCACCAAATATAAAAAATGTCTACTATCTAAAGAAAGCAGACCACCAGACCTGTTCTCTGAGGAGCATCTGAGTGGAGTCATATCTCAAACCTTTCAGCTAGTAGTGCCACCCAGGATCTCCAACTGGCTCTAAACCAATAAACCAAACAAAATGCTATCAAATTGATTCTGACTCATACCAACCCTATTATTATTAAGTGCCATCGAATCAGTTCTGACTCATAACAGTTTTGTATAGGGTTTCCAAAGAGGGACTGGTGGGTTTGAACTGTGGACCTTGCGGTTAGCAGTCCAGTGTTTATCCTATAACATCATACCAGAATGCTTAGCAACCCTATGGACAGAAGAAAACTGTCCTACGACATATTGCATTAGGCAAATCTATTGCATAAGACCTTTTTAAAGTGTTGAAGAGCAAAGATGTCAGCTTGAGGACTAAGGTGCACCTGACCCAAGCCATGGTATTTTCAATAACCTCA
>NW_006408871.1:2016212-2017791 GCF_000296735.1 Chrysochloris asiatica | reverse complement strand
GAACACTGAAAGGTTTAAAATTTGGAAAGGTGTATACTAGGTTTGTATTCTTTCACCATACTTATTCAACCTTTATGCTGAGCAAATAATTTGAGAATCTGGATTATATGAAGAAAAACGTGGCATCAGGATTGGAGGAAGGCTTATTAACAACCTGTGATATGCAGATGATACAACTTTGCTTGCTGTAAGTGAAGAGGACTTAAAATATTTACTGATGAAGATCAAAGAGCACAGCGTTCAGTATGGATTGCATCTCAACATAAAGAAAACAAAAATCCTCACTACTGGACCAGTAAACAACATTTTTGTCAACGGAGAAAAGATTAAAGTTGTCAAGGACTTCATTCTTCTTGGCTCAACTATCAACACTCATGTAAGCAGCAGTAAAGAAATCAAAGGACGTGTTGTATTAGGCAAATCTGCAGCACAAGACCTTTTTAAAGTGTTGAAGAGCAAAGATGTCAGCTTGAGGACTAAGGTATGCCTGACCTAAATCATGGTATTTTCAATAACTTCATATGCGTGCAAAAGCTGGATATTCCTTCCAAATAAGGAAGACCCAAGAAGAATTGATGCCTTTGAGGTATGGTTTTGGAGAACATTGAAAGTGCCATGGGCTGCCCATAGAACCAACAGATCTGTGTTTGAAGATGTGCAGCCAGAGTGCTCCTTGGAGGCCAAGATGGCCAAACTTCATCCATCATACTTTGGACATATTGTCAGGAGGGACCAGTCACTGGAGAAGGATATCATATTTTGGAGGGTGGAGGGTCAGAGAAAAAGAGGAAGACCCTGAGCGAGATGGATTGGCAAAGTGGCAGCACCAATGAGCTCAAGCATGGCAACAATAGTGAGGTTGACCCAGGATCAGGCAGTGTTTCGTTCTGTTGTGCATAAGGTCACTATGAGTCGGTGTCAACTCAATGGCATCTAACAAGAAATAACAAAATAAGTTTATTTACTGATGCTTATTTTTCTTAACTTTCTTGGATTTATTTTTTAAATCATTTTTAGATACTGATTTTACTGATACTTTTCTATTAATTTCTACTTTTTTTTAAGTTTTATTGTGCATTATGTGACAGTTTACATGGGAGAACATCAGTTTTACATTCATCCTATCGTATATTGTTTCATTGCCATGGTTACAATCCCCTCCATGCATCACCAATCAATGAAAGGGTACATCCTGCTTCCCTTCCCCACCCTCCGGCCCCTGTCATCACATAGTCCCTCTCCCTGCCTGGGTCCTGAGTTCCCAGCTGCTCCATCTCTCCATGTCATCATCTCTGCCTCCATCTCAGGGATTGCTGCTTCTTTGGGTAGGGTTCTGCTCTCTGCTCTACTTCCTTCATGCTTCCAGGGACCTCCACTCCTAGCCTGCAAAGTTAATCACTCCCCTCCTTGCCACAAAATGTCTACTTTTACATTTACAACCTTCACAATCAGTCCTGGTAACAATTATTCACCATTGTGTCACAAGAGACCTATCCGCATTTCCTTCAATCAGTCCCGCCTAGACAGATTGTATACTGCTCAGTGGAGATTGTACCTTCCTCCAGGCCCTCTGGATCTA